>NC_091312.1:31060008-31075008 GCF_038502225.1 Cherax quadricarinatus
GGAGGAACACTGCAGAAGGCCTACTGGCCCTTGCGAGGCAGGTCCTTATCAAAACAACCTCCACCCAAAGCCACCCAAGAAATAACTCCCGGATCCATTGACACCAATCAAACCCAGCCCCTCCCACTCATATATTTGTCCAACCTCTTCTTAAAGCTACCCTAGGTCCTAGCCTGTATCACCCCACTGGGAAGACTGTTCCACGCATCTACAACTCTGTTAGAAAACCAGTACTTACCTATGTCCTTTCGAAAGCTAAATTTATCCAACTTAAATCCATTATTTCTGGTTCTTACCTGGTTCGACACCCTCAGTACTTTATTAATATCCCCCTTGTTTATGCCCGTCATCCACTTATACACTTCAATGATATCTCCCCTCATTCTACGCCTCTCCAGAGAGTGGAGATTTAAGGCTTTAAGTCTATCTTCATACGGGAGGTTCCTTATACAGTAAATCATTTTAGTCATTCTTCTCTGTATGTTCTCTAATGAGTCAATATCCATCCTGTAGTAAGGGGACCAAAACTGAGCAGCATAATCTAAATGAGGCCTCACTAGTGATGTATAGAGCTGTAAAATAACTTTTGGACTTCTGTTACTTATACTTCTTGAGATGGTTTAGAAAGACACGTAAGCAAACACTATGACATATTTATTAGAAAACGTTTCGGTCCTGGGACCCTGATCAGAAGTGATCAAGGTCCCAGAACCGAAACGTTTTCTAATAAATATATCATAGTGTTTTCTTACGTGTTTTTCTAAACCAACTTGCCGGTATTTATTACCAAGGTTTATACCAACTTCTTGAGATAAATCCAAGTAATCTGTTGGCCTTGTTGCACACACTAAGGCACTGCTGTCTTGGCTTTAGATTTCTGCTCACCATGACTCCCAAATCCTTTTCACATTCTGTATGATCAAGCTCTACTTCACCTAGATTATAGCTTCGAGAGTTATTTTCATTACCAAGGGCTAGTACCTTACACTTATCGACATTGAACGTCATCTGCCATTTTGTAGACCAAGACATTAATTTGTCCAAATCGTCCTGGAGTTCATTGCTATCCTCCTCAGTGTGAATTATACGGCCTATATTTGTATCATCAGCAAACTTACTCATGTCACTCGTAATCCCTTCATCAAGGTCGTTAATTTAAATAATGAACAAGAGAGGGCCTAAAACTGATCCTTGTGGAACTCCACTAATTTACCTGGAGTTTACCTGGAGAGAGTTCCGGGGGTCAACGTGACTAATCCCCATTCAGATTTCACTCCATTAATGGTAACTGCTTTCTATTGGTAAGCCATGCCTCTATCCATGCTAGAACTTTACCTCCTATACCATGAGCTGCCACTTTTCTTAAGAGTCTCTTGTGAGGTACTCTATCGAAGGCTTTACTAAAATCCAAATAAACAATATCATATTCCTTATCACTGTCTACTGCCTCAAATGTTCTACTGAAGAACGTCAGTAAGTTTGTCAGGCAGGAACGATCTCTCGTGAATCCATGCTGAGATTCATTTATCAAGTTATGCTCTTCAAGGTGACTTCTAATAATGTCAGCTATAATTGATTCTAATAACTTGCCCACTATAGATGTCCGGCTTATTGGACGGTAATCTGAAGGAACGGACTTATCCCCTGATTTAAATATAGGAACCACATTAGCCATCTTCCACAACTCTGGCACATCACCAGTAAGGATGGACGCATTAAATACACTCGTTAATGGCTGACTAAGCTCCATCTTGCATTCCTTAAGTACCCTGGAAAACAATTCATCGTGACCCGGGGACTTATTTTGCTTCAGTTTGTCTATCTGTTTAATAACCATGTCCATCGTGACAGTAATATTAGTTAATTTAAATTCATCACAAACTAAATAATTGTTAATTACTGGAATCTCATTTACATCTTCCTGTGTAAAAACTGACAAAAAATAGTCATTAAATAAGTAACACATTTCCAGTTCGTTATCCGTCAGCTGTCCATTCCCAATTTTCAGAGGTCCTACTTTTTCCTTCACCTTCGTCCTATACGCTTGAAAGAACCCCTTTGGATTAGTCTTTGATTCATTAGCAACTCTAATTTCATAGTCACGTTTAGCCTTTCTAATCCCCTTTTTTACTTCTCTTTTAAGCTGAACATATTGGTCAGTAAGGTTAACCTTTCCTCTTCTGATGCGTCTATAAATTCCCCTTTTGCTGCGTCTGGTTGTCTTTGTTGTGGACGTTTCGCCATCCAGTGGCTGGCTGGATGGCGAAACGTCTACGGTGGGGATGCCCGGGTGTTGTGCATGTGTCATTTCATCCTGTCGGTATTATATACAATTCTTGTACTACTACTACTACTACTTCTACCACTACTACTACCTCCACCTCTTCCTGCCTATATATAGCCGTTCTGCTCCTCCTCTGTTAGTGTGACTTTGTCAATGGTCCAAGTCGGACCGAAACGTCGTCGTAAGCTTCTGTCTTTTATGTGATGGTTATTTGCGTATCAGATGTCAGACATTGCAACACAAGGGTATCTTGGTACAGACCTGCAATCAACTTCAACAACTTCCACTAGTGAGAGGGGCTGGATTTGAGAGGGACCTGACCTCTCAACATCTGAGTTCTTACCTCTCCTAGTGGCCTACGTCTCACCTCTTGGCGCTATAAAAAGCTCCATCCTGTCACTTCTTCTCCATATTGTTTCATTCACCCCTAATAGATGCTTTAGCCTACTGTTAACACAATTGGGATCGTTATTATTGGACCTAATTTCTCTCTGGGGAATGTATATACTCTGGGCACGGTGTACATTATTAAGAAAAAAATCATAAAAGCAGATCCCTACATAATCATAAGTATGATCATCGTCAATAAAATCATTAGCTAGATAACCCCAATCAAGATTAGACAGGTGTTCCCTAAGTCCATTATAATCGGCAGAACGGAAATCAGGGATTTTTACTGTCTTGACTTAAGAAATCGTAATGACACGATTGCTGGAGTTTTGAGACTCTATGACCGCGGGTTCAATCCCGGCCGGGGGTATGATTTTTACTGTATTATCATTATTCTTGCATTCCCAGTTAATGCTAAAAGTGATGGATTTGTGATCACTTGCGCCAAGCTCTTCAGTGATCTCCAGATTATTCACGAGTGTTTCTTTATTTGACAAGACTAGGTCTACCAAATTATTACCCCTGGTAGGCTCTGTTACGTACTGCTTCAGAAAACAGTCCTGAACTGTTTCCATAAAGTCACTGGACTCAAGATTACCTGTCAAAGAATTCCAGTCAATTTGACTAAAGTTAAAGTCCCCTACTATCACTATGTTATTGTGTCTAGAAGCCCTAACAATTTAGTCCCAAAGAAGTCTCCCTCTATCGTGATCCAAGCCATTACATCTATCCTCATGGAACAACTTAAATCCTTGAATATTACACTCAGCAATCATATCCCGACTCTTTAAATCATACCACGTTACAGTTAATGCAATGATATCAAAGTTACTAGCACATGCTACCAAACGTAGTTCATTAATTTTATTTCTTGCACTTCGACTGTTAGCATAAAATACCATCATATGTTTTTTCTTCTGCACATTTTTCCTATTTATCTTTGTTTTTACACAATTTCTGAAATTATCATTACCCAGAGTTGCTCCATGACAGTTACTATTAAGATTCTTAATATCAGAGCATAAGTCAATATATCCATACTCATTATTTATCATTTCTAAACCCATACCTCTAACTAATCCTAGTTTAAAGTCCTAACAACCCTCTCAACTGAGCTAGCAAGAAAACCCACACCTGGCCTGGATAAGTGAACCCCATCCCTGGCATACATGTCATTTCAGCCATAGGGGCTCTGGTGGCCAGGTGGTTAAGGAATGCAAGATGGAGCTTAGTCAGCCATTAACGAGTGTGTTTAATGCGTCCATCCTTACCGGTGTTGTGCCAGAGTTGTGCAAGATGGCTAATGTGGTTCCTATATTCAAATCAGGGGATAAGTCCGTTCCTTCAAATTACCGTCCAATAAACCTGACATCTACAGTGGGCAAGTTACTAGAATCAATTATAGCTGACATTATTAGAAGTCACCTTGAAGAGCATAACTTGATAAATGAATCTCAGCATGGATTCACGAGAGGTCGTTCCTGCCTGACAAACTTACTGACTTTCTTCAATAGAACATTTGAGGCAGTAGACAGTGATAAGGAATATGATATTGTTTATTTGGATTTTAGTAAAGCCTTCGATAGAGTACCTCACAGGAGACTCTTGAAAAAAGTGGCAGCTCATGGTATAGGAGGTAAAGTTCTAGCATGGATAGAGGCATGGCTTACCAGTAGAAAGCAGAGAGTTACCATTAATGGAGTGAAATATGAATGGGGATTAGTCACTAGTGGCGTTCCACAAGGATCAGTTTTAGGCCCTCTCTTGTTCATAATTTACATTAATGACCTTGATGAAGGGATTACGAGTGACATGAGTAAGTTTGCTGATGATACAAAGATAGGCCGTATAATTCACTCTGAGGAGGATAGCAATGAACTCCAGGAGGATTTGAACAAATTAATGTCCTGGTCTGAAAAATGGCAGAAGAAGTTCAATGCCGATAAGTGTAAGGTACTAGCCCTTGGTAATGAAAATAACCCTCGAAGCTATAATCTAGGTGAAGTAGAGCTTGATCATACAGAATGTGAAAAGGACTTGGGAGTCATGGTGAGCAGAAATCTAAAGCCAAGACAGCAGTGCCTTAGTGTGCGCAACAAGGCCAACAGATTGCTTGGATTTATCTCAAGAAGTGTAAGTAACAGAAGCCCAAAAGTTATTTTACAGCTCTATACATTACTAGTGAGGCCTCATTTAGATTATGCTGCTCAGTTTTGGTCCCCTTACTACAGGATTGATATAGACTCATTAGAGAGCATACAGAGAAGAATGACTAAAATGATTTACTGTATAAGGAACCTCCCGTATGAAGATAAACTTAAAGCCTTAAATCTCCACTCTCTGGAGAGGCGTAGAATGAGGGGAGATATCACTGAAGTGTGTAAGTGGATGACTGGCATAAACAAGGGAGATATTAATAAAGTAAAGAAATAATGGATTTAAGTTGGATAAATTTAGATTTAGAAAGGACATAGGTAAGTACTGGTTTTCTAACAGAGTTGTGGATGCGTAGAACAGTCTTCCCAGTGGGGTGATAGGGGCTAGGACCTTGAGTAGCTTTAAGAAGAGACTGTACAAATATATGAGTGGGAGGGACTGGGTTTCATTGGTGTCATTGGGTACGGGAGTCATTTCTTGGGTAGCTTTAGGTAGAGGTCGTTTTGATAAGGACCTGCCTCGAATGGGCCAGTAGGCCTTCTGTAGTGTTCCTACATTCTTATGTTCTTATTCTGATTTCTCCCCATTTACGCAAACTCTCTGCTGCCTATTTGTCAGCCATGCCTCTACCCAGGAAAAAATTTGTCCCCCTATTCCGTGTGCCTTAAGTTTCCTCAATAGCCCCTGATGTGGAACTCTATCGAAAGCCTTACTGAAGCCCATATACACAATATCATATTCATTACCATGATCTACCCCCTCAAACACCTTAGTGAAAAAAGTTAGTAAATTCGTAAGACAGGAACGCCCCTTTGTAAAACCGTGTAGAGATTCATTAATCAATTTATGCCTATCACGATGGCTACGAATTGCTTCGGCAATTATTGATTCCATAAATTTTCCCACTATGGAGGTAAGGCTTATTGGTCTATAGTTCAAAGCCAAGGACCTGTCACCTGCCTCGTAAATAGGTATAACATTTGCCATTTTCCACTTATCAGGCACTATGACAGTTTGTAGTGATATGTTGAAAAGATTAGCCAAAGGTATGCTAAGTTCCTCTTTATATTCCTTTAACACCCTTGCAAACAATTCATCAGGGCCTGGGGATTTGTTAGGTTTTAATTTCTCAATTTGTCTGAGGACCATGTCACTAGTTACCGCAATCGTGCATAGTTTATTATCGTCCTGTTCTACATAATCTATTATTTCAGGAATTTCGCTAGTATTTTCCTGGGTAAAAACTGAGAGGAATTAAGTATTGAAAATTTCACACATATCCTTATCACTGTCAGTGATCTGACCTGAGTTACTCTTAAGTGGGCTAATCTTGTCCCTAATCTTACTTCTGTATTCCTGAAAAACCCCTTTTGGGTTAGTCTTCGAATCCCTTGCGGCCTTAGCCTCATAGCCGAGAGGTTGAGTTACTATAGATGTTCTACCATTATCTAACTGCTGGGATAGCGGTATTACCTTAAATAATTCACATTTAATTATGTTAGGTAACGCTAAGGTGTTTTGGGTAGTCCTGGGTGAAGGAATTTCCAGCGAGGTATATTTTTTGGTGTCATGTTGAAGAATAAAAAAGTCACAGTAACGTCGCTTGAACAATTCACCATACACTCGAAACGTCGTCAAAACGTCGTCAAAATGTAGTCAAAATTTCATTATAAGTTTCCTCTCCTAATTGCGGGTTCTAGTGTCATGTTATATATCTGCTTCGTGAAGGAAAGTTGGAGGTGGAACAAGTAGCCTCGACTTGTTTAGAGGTTGCTAATTGCTCACCAGCATTTCGTGGCCCCAGGCTTATTGTCAAGGTTGTATGGTGTGTGTGTGTGTGTGTGTGTGTGTGTGTGTGTATGTGTGTGTGTGTGTGTGTGTGTGTGTGTGTGTGTGTGTGTGTGTGTGTGTGTGTGTGTGTGTGTATGTTGAAGGTGAGTGTTGCTTGCCTCCTAGCTCACATTTTTTACAGTTGTTGGAGGTTACAGACACAGGAGAAGGTGGGCCTCTGGGCCCCTCTCTCTGTCTTCAGTGTAACCTATCATATTAAAGGAGAGAGGGCGCACGTGCCTTTGGTGTTGCCCAGTTTTGAGGACATACAGAGGATCCTCGACAGCCCGGCGACAGTGGATTTACCGCCTACTTTGGCGGCGTCGCCTGTGGTCGACCATGGTCTAGCAGGACGTGTGGGCGATGAGGAAAGGCGTACAACTTGTACGACAGTGGTGGTGACGGATGTCGAGGTGCATAGGGTGGATGGTGAAGGGCTTATGGATTATAATGGAGTGTCACGTAAGAGGCCCAGTACACCGGTGGAGGACGATGTCTTAACACAGGGGCAAAGGTCTTGTAAAATGGTGTGGGCTGATGTAGCCAAGGGCGGTAAGGGGCTCCCCTTAGAGAAGTCGAGTGGGAGTGTGGGCAAGACGGTCAGGTGCAGCAGTGCCAAGTCCAAGTCAGGGTTAAAGGTGACAGGAAAATGCAATGAGAAAACCGAACCTGCGAGTTCAGGTGCATAACGATGAATGTTAATGGCCTCAGAGTAGAGGTCAAGAGGCATTGGGTAGAGGTTTCGCTCAGACATTTGGATGTCGACATTTTTTTTATTCAAGAACATAATTTTCGGTGTGGTAGTGAATTACGTGTGCAAGGGTATAAGTGTTATGTAAGGAATTCGGATAATCTCAAGGGTGGGGTAGTGATAGGCATAAGGGAGACCAGCCCTTTTACGCTCGTTGCGTGGGAGTGGGGCGGTGGGGGCCGGGTCGTGTGTGTGGCGGGTTCATGGGGGAACATTCAGGTGGGTTTCGTGGGAGTATATATGCCAGCGACATCAATTCGACGAATAAAGGAGGATTTTGTGCGTGATGTTTTGGTTTATTTTCTCAGAGGTCTACCCTTAGTTTCTGTCGTAGCTGGCGATTGGAATTGTGTGATCCGGGAAAAAGATGTCGAACCGCGCGATGGGGGGTGTAATTTAGGGGTTTTACGGGAGGTTCTGCAGGCGATTGGCGTAGTGAATGTGGTGGGTAGTGATGGGTGGAATGTGGACCACACTTTTTGTAGGAGGGGTTACGCCGCACGGCTGGACAGGGTTTACATCACTAGCTTAATCCGTAGTGGTAGGGTTGATTATGTTGATCTGGGTTTCTCAGACCACCGTGGTGTTCTGGTAACTCTCGAGTGGGAGGGCGTTATACGTGTTTTTTCTAGTTATTGGAAATTAAATGTTAATTTGCTGCGAGGAGTAGATGCCTTGGAAGCTTTCAGGTTATGGTGGGTTGTATTCTGGAAATAAGGAAATGGGATAGTGGATGTTGTAGAGTGGTGGCAATCAAAGGCGAAAAATGCAATACAGGGTTTTTACAGAAGGTTAGGGAAGGAGGAGGTGTGTTATAGATATGGGAAGCAAAAGTATTTGGAGGGACAGCTGCAGGATTGTTATGGTGCAGGCGGGAGGTATGGCCTCGTGGAAATAGAGTGCCTTCGTAGTCAATTATGGGAAATTCAGAATGATAATTTTCAGGCTTTGAGGGTGCGAGCGGGGATTGTGGAGGTGCTTTGGGGGGATAAACCCTCTGTCGGGGTTCTGCGTAGTTTCAGAATGAGACGTATGGCGATGCCAGTTTTGTCAGTGGTGGTCGGTGATGGCTTGGGTGGCTATCATAAAGGGCAAAGGCTAGTTACTACTGAGAGCATAGGGACCTACACAGACCAATGGTTTGAGAGAAAATGGAAGGGTAGAGAGGGGAATCAAGAGGCGAGGGAAGCTTTACTGCGTGGCATAGTGGCGAATTTGAGAGACGTGAATCGAGAGGACATGAAGGGTTACATATCGGAGGAGGTTTACAAGGCTGTTCAGGGACAGGCGCTGAGGAAATCACCTGGTTGGGATGGGATACCAGGTGATTTTTATGTAGTTCATTGGGAACTGTTAAAACCCATGTTGGTTCAACTTTACAATTCAATGAAAATTAGAGGTAGAATGGGCTGTGAGGCAGGGTTGGGTGTTGTAGTGTTGGTACCAAAGGCCGAGGTCCGCGAATCTTTGGAGGCATTTAGGCCCATCATGTTGATGGGGGTGGATTATAAGATTTTTGCGCGTATTTTGGCAAACCGGATGAAACGAGTTTTGGACAAGGTAATATGGGAAGGGCAATATGGGATTCCTGGACGATCTATGAGAGATGGTCATCGACGCCTCAAAAGTTTTGTGAAGGATTTTAGTGGAGGCGGAGTCGTAGGATTAGATTGGGAAAAAGCTTTTGACAATGTGGATAGGGAAACATTATTAGCTATATTATTGAAGCAGGGTTTCGGGGAAGAAATAGTAGCGTGGGTGCATACATTATATACAGAGGCACAGGTACGAGCCCAGGTCAATGGGAGGCTGGGGTCCGCGATAGGCATGGGGTGGGGGCTGCGGCAGGGGTGTCCCCTCTCGCAGCTTTTGTTTGCCTGTTTGCAGGACCCCTTTTATAGATTGGTGTTGGGTGTTGTAGGGGGGGAGGATTGTGTGCAGGGCGAAGCAGTAGGGATTTTAGGTTATGTGGACGATACCACCATCTTGATGCATAGTAGGAATGGTTTGGTGTTCATAAATAAGGTTATAAGGTTTTTTAGTGATGTGTCTTCCTTGCGCATTAATAGAGAAAAATCCAAACTTTTGGAGGTGAGGTCCTGGGTGGGGCGGGACGTTAGGTACGGAGTATGGGTGGAGAACCGTTGAACGGATAAAGATCTGCGGTGTGTATGTTTGCAATGACGAACAGGCGGTGCGTGCATTTAATTCATCTGTTGTAGTAGCAGCCGCAGTTCGTAGGATGGCGGGATGGAGACCGGCTCTATGTAACATTACACCAAACAGTAATCGTTGTCAACGTACTGGTGTATAGTAAATTATGGTTTGTGGCAGCGGTCTATCCATTGATGACGGACGATGTGTTTCGGTTACAGAGGAAGGCTTTGGATTTCATATGGGGTTATTGTAGGCATTGGTTAGGGAAGGATATAGTTATGACGCACGTAGCTAAGGGAGGTTTGGGGCTAATACCACTACACAGTCGCCTAATGAGCATATACGTACGACAGGAATTCCTAACAAGGGGTGGGGTCAGGGGAGCGAGGGTTGATGTGGTGATGAGGGAGGTTCGACGATGGTGGGTGGGGAAAGACCTCACAAGGACCGAAGCGATGTTACGGCACTTATTGATGGTGCAACACCCTGTGAGAGTTAGGGCAGGTAAATTAGACAATATAGGTATAACACTGAGAGAGATCATCGGTGACGAGGTTTTCCCAGGATATCATTGGAAGACTCTATGGCAGGGGTTCAAGAAATTGCACTTACAGCCACAGGTTAGGGAAACTGGTTACCGCTTCCTCCACGGGATTTTGGCATCCAAGGCACAATTGTACGTTATGGGAATGACCGAGGATCAGACCTGTACGTGGTGCGGGTGGCCAGAAACGGCGTTTCATGTCGTATATTTTTGTGACTGTTTTCATAAGGTTAGGAATTGGTTCAAGGGTGTTCTCAGACGAGTGAGAGGGGAGGGTTTGTCCATGCTTAGAGTTTTGAGTCTTGAGATGGAGATTGCTGGGATGCGGTACGACGTTCTGTGTCATATTTGGTACTTGACTTTTTATACGTGTCATGGAGTATGCGGGGGCATAGGGGTGCACTGCTCGTCAGGGCACTGATGTGCCATGTTTATAGGACGAAATGTAGGAATAAAGAGGTGTATGGGCAATGCTGGGGGGGGGAGCTTTTTCGTTGGGGTATAGGAATCTAACGATGGAAACGTTACAGGAGTACTAAGGTGTAGGTAGGTATAATCCCTCGGTGGAGCCAAGGGACTGGTCTCCTGGGAGGGGGAGGGAGGGAAGAGTTAGGTTTTATTTTGTTTGGTGTCTGGACTGTACGTTTTATTTGGTGTGTATGGTGATCGGGGTGTAATGTAGTGGTGAGGGAGGGGGACCTTTGTGTGGTCTGGGGCATAGTGCCTTGCTGGCGTGAATGAGTGTCATAGTCTGAGATAGGGGGGAGTGGTACTCAGAACCACGGTATGTTTTCTCAATGCTGAGTCACTACTAAGTCATCAATAGAGGCTGCGCCGTCTGGTGTTAGTTGCATATTGCGTGCATTGTTTGGAGTTTATTAATGCAATTGTTTTATGAGATGTATTCTGTAAGTACCTGTTAGTACTGGTTTTACTAAGTTGATAAGAGTCACAGCAATGTATGTAATACGACCTGCGAGTCGTACAGTGTGTGCTGTAGATTTGTGTTTTAATTAAAGGTCTGGTGTGTCGCGAGATGCTTATATTGATGCTTTGTGTGGGTAATGGTCTGAACCAGTTTGTTCAAAATTACTTCTTTCCTATGTTGTGCGCTATACATTATATGATGCGGTTTTCTTACCGAGTGGTCCATTATTGTGTACAAGTTCTGTATATACATGCCTCTGATACCTTACTGATGATATGGCTATGCCACTCTCGTTACAAGGTTTGAGTCTGGTAGAATAGCAGATTTTATTAGTGAGGGAATAAATTTGTGGGGTGAAATGGGATCCTGCCCGGGGGGGGGGGGAGGGGTATAGGGATGACTACTTTAGGATACCCATCGTAATTTTTTTTCTGGTGTTTTACGTCTGTTGTAATTCTATTGTCTATAAGCCATACATTATTGTAAGTAATACAATTATTCAAGTGGATGTATCATGCAGACATAAAACTTTTTTACATATCATGGAAGTTTTTTGTAACCATGATACAGGTTTGTGTTGCTGGGTAGCTCCATTATGTTCTGCTGATATTATGTCTTACTTGCTCTGTATCCTAGCATTGTGGAAGAGGTTTTATTTTCACACAGAATACTGATGTGTGTATGTAATATCATTGTGGGTTGGACGACACACTTGGTAACGCTTTCTCAATTTATTTTATATCTGATGTAAGGATTTTGATAAAATAGAAAAAAAAATCACTTTTTGTTAATGGTTTATAATTTAATGTTTTGTGATTTTGGTGTTGATGTTCCACCATTGTTTGTTAATACTTATTACTCAAGTTACTGACGAGTTCACGATATGTTCATAAATTTAAGTTGAATTAATATGATTCTTCAGATTGGTGAATGTGGGTATAATTTTAATTATGGGGGGGGAGGGGGGAGAGACGTCAGCTGTGTGTCAGCACAGGCAACAGTAATATTTTGTATAATGTCGGGTTTTGAATGATACGTTGTGAGTCGTATTTTTGAGTGTCGTACTGCCATTAAGTATGGTGTTATTTTCTGTATTGGGGTTGTAATTTTTTGGTTTTATTGTTCATAACCAGTATCATGGTTCATTCTATGATACTTTTATACCTCCTTGTATTTGTGTAGTGCTTTAAGTAAAATATAAAGAAAAATAACTACAACCATCACTATCGCAGTCAGCATTTAGGTTGTGTGTAGGTCGAGCTACTGACTCTCCCCCTACACTTTCTAAAATTCTCAAATTTCACAGTGTTTTGCAGGGTAAAGCAATGAATCTTCCTGCACACCAATTAAGTATTTACTCCTTGTCAGGCTGAGTAAGTAGGTGGAGGTAGAGGATCATCCTTCATGCTGTGTATGTATCTGACTCTACGTACATGTAATATTCACATGTGGTATATGAATATTACGTCTGGTACATAAACATTACGTCTGGTACATGAACATTACGTCTGGTACATGAACATTACGTCTGGTATATGAACATTACGTCTGGTACATGAACATTACGTCTGGTACATGAACATTACGTCTGGTATGTGAATATTACGTCTGGTACATAAACATTACGTCTGGTACATGAACATTACGTCTGGAATGTGAATATTACGTCTGGTATGTGAATATTGCGTCTGGTACATAAGCATTACGTCTGGTACATGAACATTACGTCTGGTATGTGAATATTACGTCTGGTACATAAACATTACATCTGGTACATGAACATTACGTCTGGTATGTGAATATTACGTCTGGTATGTGAATATTACGTCTGGTATATAAACATTACGTCTGGTACATAAACATTACGTCTGGTACATAAACATTACTTCTGGTACAAAAACATTACATCTGGTACATAAACATTACGTCTGGTACATAAACATTACATCTGGTACATAAACATTACGTCTGGTACATAAACTTTACGTCTGGTACATAAACATTACATCTGGTACATAAACATTACGTCTGGTACATAAACATTACATCTGGTACATAAACATTACGTCTGGTACATAAACATTACTTCTGGTACATAAACATTACATCTGGTACATAAACATTACGTCTGGTACATAAACATTACATCTGGTACATAAACATTACGTCTGGTACATAACCTTTCCGTCTGGTACATAAACATTACATCTGGTACATAAACATTACGTCTGCTACATAAACATTACATCTGGTACATAAACATTACGTCTGGTACATAAACATTACGTCTGGTACATAAACATTACGTCTGATACATAAACATTACGTCTGGTACATAAACATTACTTCTGGTACATAAACATTACGTCTGGTACATAAACATTACGTCTGGTACATAAACATTACGTCTGGTACATAAACATTACGTCTGGTACATAAACATTACGTCTGGTACATAAACATTACGTCTGGTACATAAACATTACGTCTGGTACATAAACATTACGTCTGGTGCATAAACATTACGTCTGGTACATAAACATTACATCTGGTACATAAACATTACGTCTGGTACATAAACATTACTTCTTGTACATAAACATTACATCTGGTACATAAACATTACGTCTGGTACATAAACATTACATCTGGTACATACACATTACATCTGGTACATAAACATTACGTCTGGTACATAAACATTACATCTGGTACATAAACATTACGTCTGGTACATAAACATTACGTCTGGTACATAAACATTACGTCTGGTACATAAACATTACGTCTGGTACATAAACATTACATCTGGTACATAAACATTACGTCTGGTACATAAACATTACGTCTGGTACATAAACATTACATCTGGTACATAAACATTACGTCTGGTACATAAACATTACGTCTGGTACATAAACATTACGAGTTCCATCGTGTGAGATGATTGATACTACATAAAAACTTTTTACACTATTCAGTAAAGAGTAATTATTATTGAGTTATAATGGATACTCAAGTATCCACACATATAATCCCTTGTCTGTAAATCAGACGTAAATATCTTTTTATTACAAAGTAGTTCTCCCTTTATTTTTGAGAGTATGCCTACTGTCCGGCTGACTGACCAGAGCTGTCAACCACAGCAGAGAGATCGACTGGAAACGTTTCGCTCACGCTGCGGGCATGTCACTACAATTCTGGAATTAGTAATGAAGTGAAAAATATGATCTGAACTTCTTTGCTTAACTTAAACTATTTTTTCTGACCAGTGCTCAGTTACTGACTGCGTTACAGTCAGCAACAGGCTGCCTGCGTGCTGACCAGTGCTCAGTTATTGATTGTTAGTCAGCAGCAGGCTGGCATCAAGACAGCAGTTATGAGCTGTGTTCTGGTGGGAAGCCACTGGAAAAAGCGCTACAGTGTACTAGAAGTGTGTCACAAGTGTTGAGGCAGTGTTACAGTGTGCCAGAAGTGTGTTGCAAGTGTTGAGGCAGTACTACAGTGCGCCAGAAGTGCGTTGCAAGTGTCGGGGCAGTGCTACAGTGTGCCAGAAGTGTGTTGCGAGTGTTGAGGCAGTGTTACAGTGTGCCAGAAGTGTGTTGCAAGTGTTGGGGCAGTGCTACAGTGTGCTAAATCTATGTTGCAGATGCTGTAGGGAGGGAGGGGATGGGGGAGTGAGGGAGGAAGTGTGTAAGGAAGGAAGCTAATGTCAGAGTGTCTAATGCAAGTTCAGTGGGCCTGGCCCAGGACTCACTCCGCCTGACGCTGCATCTTCACTATGGCTCTGTGTTACATAATGTTTCAGTAGAAGCGTCGATCTTACTACCTCCGTGGTTTGTCTCTTGTGATCCGCCAACACCGCCTCCCTAGGGAGAAGTAGCTAAGAGGGAACAATTTATCCAGTTAGGTGACCTCTCAGGTGACCTCTCAGGTGACCTCTCAGGTGACCTCTCAGG
>NC_091312.1:31082508-31092508 GCF_038502225.1 Cherax quadricarinatus
GATTTCCGGGATTTAGGATGTGAATTGAGGATCGCCACACCACACCTGACGCACCACACCTGACGCACCACACCTGACGCACCACACCTGACGCACCACACCTGACGCACCACACCTGACGCACCACACCTGACGCACCACACCTGACGCACCACACCTGACGCACCACACCTGACGCACCACACCTGACGCACCACACCTGACGCACCACACCTGACGCACCACACCTGACGCACCACACCTGACGCACCACACCTGACGCACCACACATCTGAAACGACACACAATTATTGACTCACCACAGACCTACACACACCACACACCTAACACACCACACACCTGAAACGACACACACACTCCAGACATACCACACACTTGAAACGACACAAAGCTCACACACTACACACATGACACACACACGACAAACACACGACACACACACGAAACACAAACGACAAACACACAACACACACACGACACACACACGACACATACAAGACACATAAACGACACACACGGCACACACATGACATACACACGAAACACAAACGACAAACACACGACACACACACGACACACACATGACATACACACGACACACGAAACGCACACGACAAACACACGACACACACACGACACACACACGACACACACACGACACACACACGACACACACACGACACACACGACACACACATGACGTACATACGAAACACAAACGACGAACACACGACACACACACGACAAACACACGACACACACGACACACACACGATACACACGACACAAACGATACACACGACACACACACGACACACACGATACACACGACACAAACGACACAAACGACGCACTCGATACACACAACACACACGACACAAACGACACAAACGACGCAAACGACACACACGACACACACACACACACACGGCACACACGCGACACACGACACACACGACACACACGACACAAACGACGCAAACGACACACACGACACACACACGACACACATACGAAACACACGACACACACGATACACACGACACAAACGACACAAACGACACGCTCGATACACACAACACACACGACACAAACGACACACACTACACACACACACGACACACACACGACACACACGACACACACGACACACGACACACACGACACACACGACACAAACGACGCACACGACACACACGACACACACGACACACACGACACACACACGACACAAACCACACACACACGACACACACACGACACACACGACACACACGACACACACGACACACACGACACACACACGACACACACGACACACACGACACACGACACACACGACACACACGACACAAACGACGCACACGACACACACGACACACACGACACACACGACACACACACGACACAAACCACACACACACGACACACACACGACACACACGACACACACGACACACACGACACACACGACACACACGACACAAACGACGCACACGACACACACGACACACACACGACACACACACGACAAACACACGACACACACGACACACAAGACACACGACACACACGACACGCACGACACAAACGACGCACACGACACACACGACACACACACGACACACACGACACACACGCAACACAAACGACACACACACACGACGCACACACGACACACGACACACACGACACACACGACACACACGACACACGACACACACGTCACACATGACACAAACGACGCACACGACACACACGACACACACGACACAAACGACACAAACTACACAAACGAGACACACACGACGCAAACGACACACACGACACAAACGACACACACGACACAAACGACACACACGACACAAACGACACACACGACACAAACGACACACACGACACAAACGACACACATGACACACACAACACACACGAAACAAACGACACACACGACACAAACGACACACACGACACACACAACACACACGAAACAAACGACACACACGACACAAACGACACACACGACACACACAACACACACGAAACAAACGACACACACGACACATTCGACACACACGACACAAACGACACACACGACACATACGACACAAACGACACACACGATACACACAACACACACGGCACAAACGACACACACGACACGCACGACACGCACGACACATACGACACACACGACACACACGACACAAACGACACACACGACACAAACGACACACACGACACAAACTACACACACGACACACACAACACACACGAAACAAACGACACACACGACACATTCGACACACACGACACAAACGACACACACGACACATACGACACGCACGACACACACGATACACACAACATACACGGCACAAACGACACACACGACACGCACGACACACACGACACAAACGACGCACACGACACACACGACACACACGACACACACGACACACACACGACACACACCACACACACACGACACACACACGACACACACGACACACACGACACACACGACACAAACGACACACACGACACAAACGACACACACGACACAAACGACACACATGACACACACAACACACACGAAACAAACGACACACACGACACAAACGACACACACGACACACACAACACACACGAAACAAACGACACACACGACACAAACGACACACACGACACACACAACACACACGAAACAAACGACACACACGACACATTCGACACACACGACACAAACGACACACACGACACATACGACACAAACGACACACACGATACACACAACACACACGGCACAAACGACACACACGACACGCACGACACGCACGACACATACGACACACACGACACACACTACACAAACGACACACACGACACAAACGACACACACGACACAAACTACACACATGATACAAACGACACACACGACACAAACGACGCACACGACACACATGACACACATTCGACACCAACGACACACACGACACACACGACACATTCGACACCAACGACACACGCGACACAAACTACACACATGATACAAACGACACACACGACACAAACGACACACACGACACAAACGACACACACGACACAAACGACACACATGACACAAACGACGCACACGACACACACGACACACACGACACAAACGACACAAACTACACAAACGAGACACACACGACGCAAACGACACACACGACACAAACGACACACACGACACAAACGACGCACACGACACAAACGAGACACACACGACACAAACGACACACACGACACACACGACACACACGACACACACAACACACACAACACACACGAAACAAACGACACACACGACACAAACGACACACACGACACACACAACACACACGAAACAAACGACACACGCGACACATACGACACACACGACACACACGGCACAAACGACACACACGACACAAACGACACAAACGACACACACGATACACACAACACACACGGCACAAACGACACACACGACACGCACGACACGCACGACACATGCGACACACACGACACACACGACACAAACGACACACACGACACACACGACACATACGACACGCACGACAGACACGAAACAAACGACACACACGACACATTCGACACAAACGACACACACGACACACACGACACAAACGACACACACGACACACACGACACAAACGACACACACGACACAGGAGAATAAGGATAGCAGTCGTAGAGCCAGAAATGAATATGCACAGATAAGAAGGGAGGCCCAACGTCAATATGAAAACGACATAGCAGCGAAAGCCAAATCTGACCCGAAACTGTTATACAGCCACTTCAGGAGGAAAACAACAGTCAAGGACCAGGTAATCAGGCTAAGGAGGGAAGGAGGAGAGACAACAAGAAATGGCCGTGAAGCATGTGAGGAATTCAACAATGGATTCAAAGAAGTGTTCACAGAGGAGACAGAAGGAGCTCCAGAAAGGCGGAGAGGTGAGGCACACCACCAAGTGCTGGACACAGTACACACAACCGAGGAAGAAGTGAAGAGGCTTCTGAGTGAGCTAGATACCTCAAAGGCAATGGGGCCAGAAAACATCTCCCCATGGGTCCTGAGGGAGGGAGCAGACGCGCCATGTGTACCCCTAACAACAATATTCAATACATCTATCGAAACAGGGAGATTGCCTGTGGCATGTAAGACAGCAAATGTAGTCCCAATCTTTAAAAAAGGAGACAGACATGAAGCACTAAACTACAGACCAGTGTCACTGACATGTATAGTATGCAAAGTCATGGAGAAGATTATCAGGAGAAGAGTGGTGGAACACCTAGAAAGGAATGATCTCACCAACAGCAGCCAACATGGTTTCAGATAGGGGAAATCCTGTGTCACAAACCTACTGGAGTTCTATGACATGGTGACAGCAGTTACACAAGAGAGAGAGAGAGAGAGGTGGGTGGATTGCATTTTCTTGGACTGCAAGAAGGCGTTTGACACAGTTCCATACCAGAGATTAGTGCAAAAACTGGAGGACCAAGCAGCGATAACAGGGAAGGCACCGCAATGGATCAGGGAATATTGTCAGGAAAACAGCAGCGAGTCATGGTACGTGGCGAGATATCAGAGTGGGCACCTGTGACCAGCGGGGTCCCACAGGGGTCAGTCCTAGGACCAGTGCTGTTTCTGGTATTTGTGAACGACATGACGGAAGGAATAGACTCCGAAGTGTCCCTGTTTGCAGATGACATGAAGTTGATGAGAAGAATTTATTCGATCGAAGACCAGGCAGAGCTACAAAGGGATCTGGACAGGCTACAGACCTGGTCCAGCAATTGGCTCCTGGAGTTCAACCCCACCAAATGCAAAGTCATGAAGATTGGGGAAGGGCAAAGAAGACCGCAGACAGAGTACAGTCTAGGGGGCCAGAGACTACAAACCTCACTCAAGGAAAAAGATCTTGGGGTGAGTATAACACAAGGCACATCTCCTGAAGCGCACATCAGCCAAATAACTGCTGCAACATATGGGCGCCTAGCAAACCTCAGAACAGCATTCCGACATCTTAATAAGGAATCGTTCAGAACCCTGTACACCGTCTACGTTAGGCCCATATTGAAGTATGTGACACCAGTTTGGAACCCATACCTAGCCAAGCACGTAAAGAAACTTGAGAAAGTGCAAAGGTTTGCAACAAGACTAGTTCCAGAGCTAAGAGGTATGTCCTACGAGGAGAGGTTAAGGGAAATCAACCTGACGACAATGGAGGACAGGAGAGAGAGGGGTTACATGATAACGACATACAAAATACTGAGAGGAACTGACAAGGTGGACAAAGACAGGATGTTCCAGAGATTGGACACAGCAACAAGGGGACACAGTTGGAAGTTGAAGACACAGATGAATCACAGGGATGTTAGGAAGTATTTCTTTGGCCACAGAGTAGTCAAGAAGTGGAATAGTTTGGGAAGCGATGTAGTGGAGGCAGGATCCATTCATAGCTTTAAGCAGAGGTATGATAAAGCTCATGGTTCAGGGAGAGTGACCTAGTAGCGACCAGTGAAGAGGCGGAACCAGGAGCTTGGACTCGACACACGACACACACGAGACACAAACACGACACACACACGACACACACAACACACACGACACACACATGACACACACAACACACACGACACACGCACGACACACACAAGACACACACACGGCGCACACACACGACACACACACGACACACACGACACACACAACACACACGACACACACACTACACATACACACACACAGACACACACACGACACACACACGACACACACAACACACACGACACACACAAGACACGCACAACACACACGGCACACACACGACACACACAACACACACGACGCACACATGACACACACACTACACATACACACACACGACACACACACACTACACATACACACACACACGACACACACAACACACACGACACACAAAACACACACGACACACACAACACACACGACATACACACGACACACTCACAACACACACGACACACACACGACACACACACACT
Organism: Cherax quadricarinatus; assembly: GCF_038502225.1. NCBI lineage: Eukaryota > Metazoa > Arthropoda > Malacostraca > Decapoda > Parastacidae > Cherax > Cherax quadricarinatus. Next base: position 31,088,584 of record NC_091312.1, read on the forward strand.
ACACATACACACACACACGACACACACACTACACATACACACACAACACACACACGACACACACAACACACACGACACACACACGACACACACACTACACATACACACACACACACGACACACACACTACACATACACACACACACGACACACACAACACAAACAACACACACGACACACACATGACACACACACGACACACACGACACACACACGACACACACACGACACACACACGACACACACACGACACACACATGACACACACATGACACACACACGACACACACGACACACACGACACACACACGACACACACACGACACACACACGACACACACACGACACACACACGACACACACACGACACACACACGACACACACATGACACACACGACACACACGACACACACACGACACACACACGACACACACAAGACACACGCACGACACACACACGACACACACATGACACACACACGACACACACGACACACACACGACACACACACGACACAAACCACACACACGACTCACACGACACAACGACACACACACGACACACACGACACACACATGACACACACGACACACACAACACACACACGACACACACACGACACACACGACACACACACGACGCACACGACACACACACGACATGGCCCGGGAGGGCCATCCCACGAGAGAGAGCTAGTAGTAGGCCTTGAGTCTTCCTGCTAGGCCGCTGTGTGAGTGAGAGTGTGGGACCAGCTTCCCACAGACTTGGACAGGCCCAGAGGGCAGCACCTGAGTGGCGCGAAATATGAACTAAGCTGGCAGACAGTAAGGGCTGTCTGTGCAGACAGTACAGGCACACACATGACACACACACAACACACATGACACACACATGACACACACATGACACACACGGCACACATATAGACAGCCTGTACTGTCTGCACAGACAGCCCTTGCTGTCTGCCAGCTTAGTTCATATTTTGCGCCACTCAGGTGCTGCCCTCTGGGCCTGTCCATGTCTGTGGGAAGCTGGTCCCACACTCTCACTCTCACAGCGGCCTAGCAGGAAGACTCAAGGCCTACTCGTAGCTCTCTCTGGTGGGATGGCCCTCCCGGGCCATGGGCACAACACACAAGTCTGTGCACCCACCACGACTTAACAATAAAGTAAGAAGCCTCCAAAGACGAATCATTACCCACCTGGTTTCAGCTCTACCAAATAATCTTGGTTCACATTGGTGGGAAGCGGTGGTAGCAGCAGTTGTGTTTGCCCGGAGAGAGGAAGGAAGAGGTATGAAGTCATCTTCACTTTATCACCCTATTCAAGAAGCATCCGTCTCTCAACGAGGTGTCCTGATGTGTCTGCACGTTTGAGCATCCAGACACAGGTACAAGCAGGATCCAGCCGAAATTTGCCGAATTTCTTCCAGAATTGTAAGTGGCGTCCCACTGACCCCACGCTACAGCGTCCCACGCTGTTTCTAAGTCACATGTTCAGCGTCACTTGTATGTTGCTGTTGTTGTTCAGCTCAGCACAGCTGTTTCAGCAAGCCAGAGGTGAGTTTTGTGGTGATTTCTGCGTCCAGTGTGTTTCCCTGTGTTTGTGGGTGGGAGGAGGAGGAAGTGGCCAGATGCTCCCTTGCCATACACTCACCCACGCTCCTCACCACCACACTACCGTACACTCACCACTACTCACTCCCTCTGCTGTGTTTTCTGCTGTTTTCCATGTGAATTCATTGACAGAGCTGTGTATCCGAGTGTCCGAGGCCACTTGAAGCTACGTGGATCAGCATGCCACATAGATCTGCATGCCACGTAGATCACGACACCACGTGGATCCTAATGCCACGTGGGGTGTGGGCGATGTCACGTGGATCTACAAGCCACGTGAGTTACCGAGCCAGATGTCCCAGGCCTCATGCTGTAGTCTGTTGCCCACCTCACATTGACATCACCAACGATGCTGCCCGACTTCATGACGTCACGATGTCTACCTGACATAACCTCGAGATGTCTGCTGACATCACAGTGCTGCTGACATCACCTCGTGACATCACGATAGAAGATTGAGAAGATTGCCGAGAAGATTGAGAGAAGATATATGTTGTGTGTTAATTCCTCTCAGTCAGTGTTCTTACATGTTAGTGTATGGCTTAGTGTCAGTTTTGTGCACAGAAAAGCATCATTTGCTAGTTTAAGCCATGTTGTACCGCATGTACCACGGGTGTGTGTAGTTTCCGTGTGTCCAGTGAGGTCTGAGCCAGACCTGAGTAGCACGACTGTGCTAAGTCACCCGATGTGACCAGTGCGTTTGACAGCTGTTATCAGTCAGCACCTAAGCATATGATTCCCCTTGTACAGAAAGCTCTTATGCTTGTCGCTCGTGATGTTCTGCAGAATCGTACCTGCTACGATTCCCGTCGAGATTTGTTTCACTTCACCTCCAGACCTTCAGAATGCGGTTATATGTAGAGAAACAAGTCTGGGGACGCTTAGACTAATTTCTGCTATAACTCCAACTGCCGAGAGAATGACACTCATCAAGCTGCAGTTAGCCCTGTCGGCAGGCACTGTCAGCCTCTTGTCAAGCTTCAGTGAGCAGCCTGCACAAAGATGATGTCACTTTGACTGCTAGCTCGCTCACTGCAGTCTGGTGTATGATGTTACGACTCCCAGATGTTTCGCCCAGTCGTCTCTGCCACGACTCGCTCCACGACTTACTCCACACTCGCCGGCAGTGACAGCCCAGCGACAGTACCAGTCGAGAAGTGTTCTCCTGAGTCGCTTGCCAGAAGTACTGCCCAGTTGCCGAGTTTTGTCGACGCCTCACTCGAGGGCACCAGCATGTCGTGCCCCAGGTTGAGTGAAAACCTGCAGCGACTCCTACGATGACTGCTTCACCATTCTAGAGGAGACCGTACCATTACGTCACAGCTCAGCCGCAGCAATGTCTCCTGTGTTGCAGTATCTGTCCAGACGCAGGAAGGCGTGCAGTGATGCCCTTCGACGCTCACTGCTTATGACCACGATGTTTAGCACACCTCACGTTTTTTTTCTTCCCTCCCTGTATGAAGTTTTCTTTTCCATGTCCATATGTATATATATATATATATATATATATATATATATATATATATATATATATATATATATATATATATATATATATATATATATATATATATATATATATATATATATATATATATTTATATATATATATATATATATATATATATATATATATATATATATATATATATGTCGTGCCGAATATGTAAAACTGGTCAATTAGCAAGAACTCATTTAAAATTAAGTCCTTTCTAAAATTTTCTCTTATACGTTTAAAGATATATTTTTTTCATTAATGTTAATGTAAATAAATTTAATTTTGCTCCAAAAGAATCTTAGAAAACTTACCTAACCTTATTATAACAAGAACAATTTATTTTTAGCATAACCCAACTAAATATATTTTAGATTTGTTTACAGTAATTTAATACTAAACAAACACAGTGAAATATATTTTTTTCGTTAGGTTCAGAATGATTTTGGTGAAATTATTGCATACACAAATTTTCACTTGTCCTATATGGCAAGATGAACGTTGCTATTTAAGCCAAGATCGCAAATTCTGCCTATTCGGCACGACATATATATATATATATATATATATATATATATATATATATATATATATATATATATATATATATATATACATGTTTATATTTTGTGTGCTGTGCCCTGTTCCTACGAGAGAGAGACCAAGTTTATTTTACCACCAGTATTGTTGCGTCGGGACGAAGCGAGGTAGGTGGCCGAGCGTATGTAGACAGCCTGTACTGTCTGCACAGACAGCCCTTGCTGTCTGCCAGCTTAGTTCATATTTTGCGCCACTCAGGTGCTGCCCTCTGG
>NC_091312.1:31097508-31120008 GCF_038502225.1 Cherax quadricarinatus
TGGGGCACCTGGAAAGAAACAAGTGTATAATTGACAACCAGCACGGTTTCAGGGAAGGAAAATCCTGTGTCGCAAACCTACTAGAGTTTTATGACAAGGTGACAGAAGTAAGACAAGAGAGAGAGGGGTGGATCGACTGCATATTTTTGGACTGCAAGAAGGCCTTCGATACAGTTCCTCACAAGAGGTTACTGCAAAAGCTAGAGGATCAGGCACACATAACAGGAAAGGCACTGCTATGGATCAGAGAATACCTGACAGGGAGGCAACAACGAGTTATGGTACGCGACGAGGTGTCAGAGTGGGCGCCTGTGACAAGCGGGGTTCCACAGGGGTCAGTCCTAGGACCTGTGTTGTTCTTGGTATATGTGAACGACATAACGGAAGGGATAGACTCAGAAGTGTCCTTGTTTGCAGATGATGCGAAGTTAATGAGAAGAATCAAATCGGATGAGGATCAGGCAGGACTACAAAGAGACCTGGACAGGCTACAAGCGTGGTCCAGCAACTGGCTCCTTGAGTTTAACCCTGCCAAATGCAGTCATGAAGATTGGGGAAGGGCAAAGAAGACCGCAGACGCAATATAGTTTAGATGGCCAAAGATTGCAAACCTCACTCAAGGAAAAAGATCTGGGGGTGAGTATAACACCGAGCATATCTCCTGAGGCACACATCAACCAGATAACTGCTGCAGCATACGGGCGCCTGGCAAACCTACGGATAGCGTTCCGATACCTCAGTAAGGGTTCGTTTAAGACTCTGTATACCATTTACGTCAGGCCCATACTGGAGTATACAGCACCAGTTTGGAATCCACACCTAGTCAAGCACGTCAAGAAATTAGAGAAAGTGCAAAGGCTTGCAACAAGACTAGTCCCAGAGCTACGGGGATTGTCCTACGAAGAAAGGTTGAGGGATATCGGCCTGACGACACTGGAGGACAGGAGGGTCAGGGGAGACATGATAACGACATATAAAATACTGCGCGGAATAGACAAGGTGGACAAAGACGGGATGTTCCAGAGAGGGGACACAGACACAAGAGGTCACAATTGGAAGTTGAAGACTCAGATGAATCAAAGGGATGTTAGGAAGTATTTCTTCAGCCATAGAGTAGTCAGGCCGTGGAATAGCCTAGAAAGTGACGTAGTGGAGGCGGGAACCATACATAGTTTTAAGGCGAGGTATGATAGAGCTCATGGGGCAGGGAGAGAGAGGACCTAGTAGCAATCAGCGAAGAGGCGGGGCCAGGAGCTGTGACTCGACCCCTGCAACCACAAATAGGTGAGTACAAATAGGTGAGTACACACACATACACACACACACACACACACACACACACACACACACACATACACACACACATACACACACACACATACACACACACACACACATACACACAGACACACACACACACATACACACACACACACACACACACACACACACACACACACACACACACACACACACACACACACACACACACACACACACACACACACACACACACACACACACACACACACACACACACTTCATGCAGTGTTCCCCCTACATATTTTTCTCTCTTTTTTTCCTTTTCTTTCAGCCTCTTTCTTTTGACAGAGTTACACTCTTTGTGGAGCAGCAGTCCAGAGCCAGAGAGCCGCCAGAGCAACACCTGTGCCAGGGCATTCATCTGTGGCACTCAGGTTACCCTGGCTGCCTCACCTGCAGTGCCAGGAGTGGCTCTCTCACACGGTCAGCAGCGACAGTAATACAATTTTTCAGAATACATTCAGTATGTAAATAAAATACACTATGTGGGATACAATATCTTATTGTGTAGACGTTTCGCCCACCAGAGACTTGATCAACAAGGTCGTTGGTTGTTAGATAAGACACCTAGGCAACTTTATTCCGAAACGTTTCGCCTACACAGTAGGCTTCTTCAGTCGAGTACAGAAAGTAGGCAGAAGCAGTAGAGATGTGAAGACGATGTAATCAGTCCATCACCCTTGAAGTCGTAGATTTGAGGTTGTCAGTCCCTCAGCCTGGAGAAGTTCTGTTCCAAAGTCTGGAACTAACTGAAGATCAAGAGACAGTGTTGAGACTTAAATACTGTCGGAAGGAGAGGTGCAGAGTAGCAGTAGTGAGAATGTAGCCACTGGAGGCTCATGTCCCTCTCAGATCAAACAATTCTCACTTGAAAAAGTTGTCCAAGGTGTTTTCTCTTCTGTACCAAAATGCCATTGTGTTGCAGTGTCTGACAGAGTGATTATCAAATGGTATACAATACCGACAGGTTGTTAGATAAAGTTGCCTAAATGTTGCCTAGGTGTCTTATCTAACAACCTGTCGGTATTGTATACCATTTGATAATCAAGGTTGTTGGTGTAGGGAACGTCTTCACTGTATCTCATTTACATACGTCAACAAAATTAGTTGCTGTGACTCATTGACTCACGCTAAAAAACGCTATTAAAAAAACAATTAGAGAAAGATATTCACGAATATTATTTATATCTCAAAATGTAATTACTTTACGTATATTGCAAATTAACTAACTGATTACCTTACTTAACTAATCTGTAAATTCACTGTTTACCTTAGTTAAGTTTATTAATGACATATCTGGTGGTAATATTTTTGCAGGGGTCTTTACTTCCACATCAACTCTTCTGCAAAACTTCAGCTCGATAGTTGAAAGATCTTCCTTTCAACTTCTGCTGTTGTGTATCAGTTCGGTTGGTTGTCTGTGCTGCAGCATCATGCAGTGTTTCAACCTGATTCATTTTTCTATTCATGAGCAAAGATCCCGCTGTCTGCATTCTTCCGACCGTCAAAGCAAGTTTGAGATTGATTAAATCACCTCTTGCTGTTGCCCAATATTCTATGTATGCACGCACACATACACACACAACCAGAAATAGATGAGTACAAATAGGTGAGTACACACAGGGGTCAGTCCTAGGACCAGTGCTGTTTTTGGTATATGTGAATGACATGACGGGAGGGATAGACTCAGAAGTGTCTCTGTTTACAGATGACGTGAAGTAAATAAGGAGAATTAAATCGGATGACGATCAGACAGGACTACCAAGATACCTGGACAGGCTGCAAGCCTGCTCCAGCAACTGGCTCATGACTTTACCAAATGCCAAGTCATGAAGATCGGGGAAGAGCAAAGAAGACCGCAGACAGAGTACAGGCCAGGTGGCCAAAGACTGCAACCCTCACTGAAGGAAAAGGATCTTGGGGTGAGTGTAATACCGAACACGTCTGAATCGCACGTCAGCCAGATAACCGCTGCAGTATATGGGCGCCTGGCAAACCTAAGAATAGCATTCCGATATCTCAGTAAGGAATCGTTCAAGATACTGTACACCGTGTACGTCAGGCCCATACTGGAGTATGGAGCACCAGTTTGGAACCCATAGCTGGTCAAACACGTCAAGAAATTAGAGAAAATGCAAATGTTTGTAATACGACTATTTCCAGAGCTAAAGCGACTGTCCTACGGAAAAAGGTTAAGGGAAATCGGCCTGACGACACTGGAGGACAAGAGGGTTAGGAGAGACATGATAACGACAGGAATTGACAAGGTTGACAAAGGCAGGATATTCCAGAGATGGGACACAGCAACAAGGGGTGGAAGTTGAAGACTCAGATGAGTCAAAGGGATGTTAGGGAGTAATTCTTTAGTCATAGAGTTGTCAACAAGTGGAAGAGTCTGGAAAGTGATGTAGTGGAGGCGGGAACCATACATAGTTTTTAGATGAAGTTTGATAAAGCTCATAGAGTAGGGAGAGAGAGGACCTAGTAGCGATCAGTGAAGAGGCGGGGCCAGGAGCTATGAATCGACCCCTGCAACCACAAATAGGTGAGTACACACACACACACACACACACACACACACACACACCAGTGCACTCGACCACTTGAGCCAGTCTCACTGGACAGCCTCTTCGTTTATCCAGTGCCAGCAGAACAGGTCCTTGTTGGCACATATCTTCTATATTTTTACCCTACATTGATAAGTTAGGATCATAACGCTCTTAGACGAGATGATATCATCTCTGATGAGTTCAGCATCACTTGTAGGTTTATGACAACTAGTGAAGTCCGTGTCTGATGTCACCGTTGGCGTCTGTAGTTTTTCTACAGCATCGCTGCTTCCAAAGACACACTGACCTCCTAAAGTATACCGACAGTATGTATTTATTCAAGTGAATTGGTAAATTTCCTGATGGGCAAACCATCTTCACAATAAAATGTCGTAACCAACACTGTTGTTTACACACTGACCTCGGCTTCACTTACTAGACCTTCTGTGTGAAAGCAACGTTCTAATGCGACGTCAACACCTCCACAAGGTTCACTATTATCCTGATCCAACTTCATCGTTAATGGTGAGGAGGTCATTGCAGTTTTAGCACTCTCTGGCTCCTCTCAGTTTTCTCATCTTTGTTTACGAACGTCAGAATGGATCCTTCGATCTCTTCATTGCTTCTTTTACCTTTTCTAGATTGTTTTTGCCTTCTTTTTATATCCCGATTCATGTTTTCTTTCATATCTATCTGTTATACTGATGCTCTTGTGAGTGATGGATACTATTATTATTTATATGAGATTTTAATCACTTATTAACCCTCTTAAAACAGTACACGAATAAAACTGTATCCACCAAAGAGTCAACAAGAGAAAAGGGTTTAGGGTCTACAGAACTTTTTAATCCTACAAGGACCTTAATCCAGCCCTGCATCTGTCATGAGCTGCCATACATCCCTGGCTCCCTCTCTTCTAATAGCAGCCTGTCTTTGTCTACTTTATCTGGTCCCCTGATTATCTTGTATGTCATGGTCATATCTACTCTGATTCTTCTCTTTTCTAGTATTGCTAGGGTGAGTTATTTTAGTCTCTGTTCGACTCCGCTCTGGTACAGATTTCGTTGTAAACCTTTGGATTGTCTCCAGTTTCCAGGTAGAGGCTCCACGCTGATGCTGCATACTCCAAGATGAGCCCTGTGTACGTAATGTGTGTGTGTGTGTTTATGTGTGTGTGTGTGTTTGGCAGGGGGTCATTTGGGTGTTCTCTTCCATTCTTCTGTTCCATTTCACGTCATCTCGTGCATTGTGTCACTACTGCAGACCGTTCACTGCTACAGAGTGTTGAGCTCTGGTTTCGTGTCTCTCCTCGTTGTTTATGACCCAAGGTAGTGTTGGTTAAGCTAGCATAACCATAAGTTTGAAAACAGTACTTTTTCCTGGAAGGAAAACGAGTTTCACACTGAGGAGAATAAGATCTAATGCTACTGATGTCTCCATCAGTGGGATTAAAAAAAATGTTTTCTATCACTGGCATATGTCTCAAAGAAATTTGAGAACATCAACAACAGGAAGCTGGTAAATAAAGACTCAGCATGGAGCAGGTGGCCGCACTCGCTCAATGAAACCTTGAGAATAACTGAGGTGAGCAGGAGAAGGAGCCGAGAAAAGGAGTGAGAGTTTTATTAAGCCCAAAGGCAAGAGGATGAGAGAGAACCTCTAGAGGAAATCACGGGAGGTAGAGGAATACCAGACTTGTAAATGTTTAGTAGACTAGCAATAAGTTAGAGAGGGAAAGATAACAGAGAAGCCTTTGACAAAATCAAGAGGTCTGAGGTTCGAACGTTCTTGGTTTAAGATTGAACGTTCCCTTGATGCGACCGAGACGGCTGGTGGCAAGTGTTGGTACGAAAGTCTGCCCGAAATGCCTAGCCATGCTAGGCGTTCTAGTGGTACACTCTGTAATCATTATTTAACTACATGTAAACCACACAACAACCAAATTCTGTAAGTTCAACATTGTAATCTTTATAGGGAAAGTGAGAGAGCAGCAGTAGGCCTTCCTGAGGTATTCCTCGTGAGTAAGGAGTCAAGAACATCACATGAACTAACTTTGTCAGGACTTCTCAGTATCTTTCCTGGCACATCTCAACGTCTTTAACTCCCCAACCCCCCCATCCTTCCCTGACGCTCCCACACAACTTCAACTCTCCAGCACCTTCAACATCAGTAGCTCAGAGAGAGATACTTACACCTGAGGCTCTTCCTTGAAATTATCGACACCTGTAGACACTTTCCGCTTATTATTCTCTCTTAAAAGATCCTTCCCAGCGATGAGTTAACTTGGGTTCAAGAAGTTACTGCACATTATCATATAAAATGTGAGGTTAAATCTGGCGCAGTCGCTCCCTGCCGTCGCCTGCGGGTATACCTGTCATATGTCTGTCATATTTCTGTCATATGTCTTTCATATACCTGATTTCAAGGTTTTTTTTATTCTTTGCAGCCCGGCTTGGGGCCAGGCTTTTCTGTTGAATGCCTCTTTAACCAGGCTGTTTTTGCTGGCGGCCCGCTGGCCCTCACCACAGCCTGGTAGATCTGGCACTTGGCGGAAGTAGTGGTCCAGTCTCCGTCAATATTCCTGACATATCTGCTGGTAGTTGGTTGAATAATCTTCAGAATAAACTTGAATAGACTTTAGAAGAAAGAAGGATTAGTGAAGACATGACGACACAAGATACCGAGAGACTTTGCCAGAGCAGACAGCAACAGACTCGCGGCAGAGGCAGAGGCGCCAGAGATCTTCAGCGGAAACTACAGACGTAGTTGAGCCACACAAACGTTAGGAAATGTTTTGTAAATCTCAAGGAGATAAATCAGTAGAACAAGTTAGACGGAGTGATAGAGGCAAACTCGATACATAGTTTCAAGAGTAGGTATGGTAGAACCCATGAGGCCAAGAAACAACAATTGCAGCTACTGTGCTTTAAGAGGCGAGGCCAGAAGCAGAGACCCGACCCCCGGAAATACAACTCGAAAAGTAAACACACACACACACACACACACACACACACACACACACACACACACACACACACACACATCAGGGGCCAGGAGCTGTGACTCGACCCCTTCAACCACAACTTGGAGAGAACACGCACATTTCTTCAGTCACAGAGTTGTCAGGAAGTGGAAAAGTCTGGAGAGTGATGTAGTGGAGGCAGGATCCTTACATAGCTTTAAGTATAAGTATGAAAAAGGTCATGAAGCAGGGAGAGTGGATCTAGAGGCTACTAGTGAAAAGGCGGAGTCAGGAGCTGTGACTCGACCCCTGCAACCACAATAAGGTGAGTATACACACACACGCAGATGAGAATTAACTCCTACAACCACACATAATACACACATTTGTGCTCTGAACATTATTTGAAACCAGCTGGTGTCTACCCACCGTCACTACTACTACTACCATCACCACCATTACCACTACTACCAATAAAACCTTCACTGCCACCATTGCAACCACCACAACATCTACAACCACCACCACCACCGCAATAATAGTGAAGAGTAGCTATATATCTCCAGATGATCTTAAGATATTGCATTTTTGAGGCGACTTGAAAGCTGATATAATGCCGAATGTAATCTTTCTATTTCTTCTCTCACACACACACACACACACACACACACAGAAGGACCTCAACCACGATAACCTAAATGCAACCAAACAATCTAACCCAAAACCCATAGACCGTACCCACTGCCCCTACCCCCCTCATCACAAACTCCACCCCCATTGTAACTCCCCATAGTTCCTATCCAGGTTTCCCGCTCCCCCAACCTCAATGTTCTCCCCAGACCATGGTTCCAGAAAAGAAGTTAAAGGTTTGGTATATGAATGTGGATGGAATAACAAATAACAGTGGGGAGTGGTATGAAAGAATCAAGGAGACGTCCCCAGACATTAAAGCACTCACAGAAACGAAACTCACCGGGATGATGACAGACGCAATCTTACCATTCGGATATCATATCCTGAGGAAAAATACAGGGAGCAGAAGGGAAGGAATTACACTGCTCATTAAAACCCGATGGGGATTTGAGGAATGGACTAAATGAGCGAAAGGGCACACATAAGTACAATTCAGTCTGGGAGACATAAGATAATCATTGCAGTGATGTACAACCCATCACAGAGCTGCAGGAGGCGAAAAGAAGAATATGAAGAGAGCAACAGAGCAAAGGGAGACACACTAGCTGAGGTGGCCAGAAGAGCTCACATGGGTAGAGCAAAGTTACTAGTTATGGGTGATTTCAATCACAAGGAGATTGATTGGGAAAACCTGGAGCCACACTGGGGTCTCGAAACATGGAGAGCCAAGATGATGATGAGGCACTGGAAAACCTCATGCATCAAAATGTTATGGACACGACCAGAGAGAGAGGTGAGGGCGAACCAGCAAGACTGGACCTTGTATTCACCTTGAGTAGCTCAGAATTTGAGGACATCACATACGAGAGACCCCTTGGAGCTAGTGATCACGTGGTTTTCAGCTTTGAATACATAGTAGAGTGACAAGTGGGGAAAGTAACAGGAGTAGCATTGAAAAAGCCAAACTACAAAAGGGGGGACCACACAGGAATGAGGAACTTTCTGCAAGAGGTTCAGTGGGAAAGAGAATAAGTAGGAAAATCAGTAAACGAAATGATGGACTACATGACAACAAAATGCATGGAGGCAGAGGTTTGTTCCCAAGAGCAACAAAAATATTGGGAAGACCAGAACGAGCCCTTGTTTTACCCAAAGTTGTAGGGAGGAAAAAGCTAAGTGAATGGAAAAAATACACAAGACAGAGAACCCAGGAAAATAAAGAGATTAGTCGAAGAGCCAGAAACGAGTATGCGCAGATAAGGAGAGAGGCCCAGCGACAGTATAAAAACGACATAGCATTGAAAGACAAGCCTGACCCGAAGCCATTGTATAGCCATATCAGGAGGAAGACAACAGCCAAGGATCAGGTAATCAGGGTAAGGAAGGAGGGTGAGGAGTTCACAAGAAATGACAAAGAAGTATGTGAGGAACTCAACATGAGATTTAAGGAGGTATTTAGAATGGGGATAGAAAGGACTCTGGGAAGTCAGAATAGGGGGCTACACCAACAAGGGATATACCAACAAGTGCTGGATGAAATACACACAACCGAGGATGAGGAAGAGGTGAAGATGCTGCTAAGTGACCTTGATACCTCAAAGGCGGTGGGACCAGACATCTCTCCGTGGGTCCTTAGAGAGGGAGAAGAGACACTGTGAGTGCAACTAACAACAATTTTCAACACATCTGCTGAAAGTGGGCAATTACCTGAGGTCTGGAAGATGGTAAATGTAGTCCCCATTTTTAAAAAAGGAGACAGACACGAGGCACTAAACTACAGACCTGTGTTACATGTATAGTTATGCAGAGTCATGGAGAAGATTATCAGGAGGAGAGTGGTAGAGCACCTAGAACGGAACAAGCTTATAAGCAACCAGGACAGATTCAAGGAAGGGAAATCTTGTTTCACAAACCTACTGGAGTTTTATGACAAAGTAATGGAAGTAAGATACGAGAGAGAGAGATGGGTAGACTGCATTTTCTTCGACTATAAGAAGGCCTTCGACAAAGTTCCTCACAAGAGATTAGTAAAAAAGCTAGAGGATCAGGCACACATAACTGGAAGGGTACTGCAATGGATCAGAGAATACCTGACAGGGAGGCAACAACGAGTCATGATACGTGATGAGGTGTCAGAGTGGGCGCCTGTGATGAGCGGGGTTCTACAGGGGTCAGTCCTAGGACCAGTGCACTTTTTGGTATGTGTGAATGACTTGACGGAAGGGATAGACTCAGAAGTGTCCCTGTTTTCAGATGATGTGAAATTAACGAGGAGAATTAAATCTGATGAGGATCAGGCAGGACTGCAAAGAGACCTGGATAGCCTGCAAGCCTGATCCTGCAACCGGCTCTTTGAATTTAACCCCGCCAAATGCAAACTCATGAAGATCAGGGAAGGGCAAAGAAGACCACAGACAGAGTATAGGCTAGGTGGCCAAAGATTGCAAACTTCACTCAAGGTGAACGATCTTGGAGTGATTATAATACCGAGCACATCTCCTGAGGTGCATATCAACCAGATAACTGCTGCAGCCTATAGGTGCCTGGCAAACCTGAGAATGGCATTCCGATACCTCAGTAAGGAATAGTTCAAGACTCTGTACACAGTGTACGTCAAGCCCATACTGGAGTATGCAGCACCAGTATGGAACCCACACCTGATCAAGGACGTCAAGAAATTAGAGAAAGTGCAAAGGATTGTAACAAGACTAGTTCCAGAGCTGAGGGTAATGCTCTATGAAGAAAGGTTAAGGGAAATTGGCCTGATGACACTGGAGGACAGGAGGGTTAGGGGAGACATGATAATGACATACTAATTATTGCAAGGAATTGACAAGATGGGCAGAGACAGGATGTTCCAAAAATGGGACATCGAAACAAGTGGTCACAGCTGGAAGTTGAAGACTCAGATGAGTCAAAGAGATGTTAGGAAGTATTTCTTTAGTCCTAGAGTTGTCAGAAAGTGGAACAGTCTGGCAAGTGACATAGTTTTAAGACGAGGTTTGATAAAGCTCATGGCTCAAGGAGAGAGAGGACCTAGTAGCGACAAGTGAAGAAGCGGGGCCAGGAGCTATGACTCTACCTAAAACGATACTTTACGTCCAGTGCAAGCCGGGATGAATGATAAGTCTTCTTTGGAATCTTCTTGGTACACAGGTAGTGTGTTAAAGTGCCCATGAGGGAGAGAGGAGTGGAGCTGTTGATTGAGTGAAGTCGGCTGCCCGAGTGAGGCTGGGTAAGGGACGTGCTGGCTGAGATGGGTGAGCTTATGCCACTAGGTGTAAGCACCATGAAATATGAACCCAGCTGGGCCTACATCACTCGGCCACCTACCCATGGTCGTCCTTGACCATGATTGAAAAAAAACTCTCGGTCTCTCTCTCTCACGAACTGGACATAGAACACAGAATATATATATATATATATATATATATATATATATATATATATATATATATATATATATATATATATATATATATATATATATATATATATATATATACATATATATATATATATATATATATATATATATATATATATATATATATATATATATATATATATATATATATATATATATATATATATAAGTAGTGATAATTTCTACAGGGGCATCCCTTCCGGTTTAGGCCTTCTACAGAGACATCCCTTCCGGTTTAGGCCTTCTACAGAGACATCCCTTCCGGTCTAGGGCCAGCAGCTGGAGGGTCACCTTTTCACACCTAGGTGTTACTTCCGGTTTGACCTTGACCTCGCCCTCGAGACTACCTCACCCTTGACCCCCTAACCAATACCCCCGCCCACGACCCCCCCTTCGTGACCCTCCGTCGCGCCGCGCGCCCCGCCCGCGCGCCCGCCCGCGCCCTTCGCGACCCCCCCGCGCGCGCCCTTCGCGATCCCCGCCCGCGCCCTTCGCGACCCCCGCCCGCGCCTTCTGCTGCGCCTTCTGCAGCGTCGTCCGGATCGCCCCCGCGCCCCGATTTTTTTTTCGATTTTTTCTTATGCTTTCCTTGGATCAAGTTTTTGGATTCCCCCCTATGGGGTTTTCGAAATTCCCCCACCCCACTTTCACCCCCCAATCCCCAAAATTTCTCGATAATACAAGTTTTGGATTCCCCCCTATGGGGGTTTTGAATTTCTTATGATCACCTTGGATCAAATTTTTGGATTACCCCTCCCACTTTCACCCACCTCCCCACCTCAAATTTTTCTCGATAATACAAGTTTTTGGATTCCCCCCTATGGGGTTTTTTCGAAATTCTCCATCTCCTCGGTTCCCCACTCCCACTTTGACCCCCCCAATCCCAAATTTTTCCGAAATTTTTTTTTCTCGATAATACAAAGACTCTACTTCCTTGGATCAAGTTTTTGGATTGCTCCTCCCACTTTCACCCCCACCCCAAATTTTCTCGATAATACCATGACTCCATCTCCTTGGATCAAGTTTTTTGGATTCCCTCCTATGGGTTTTCGAAATTCTCCAATTCCTCGGATCAAGTTTTTGGAATTCCTCTTTCTGGGGGTAAGCATGCTTACTACAGGTCTAAACAAGTCAAATGAACTAAGAAGGGTGTTTACTCGGCGGTCAGTGACGTCACACATACAAGCTGAATCTTGTCGACCCTTTTAGTTCATTAAAGTTAATAAGGGGACACAGTACATCAGAAAGTCACATTTTTTCGTTAATACCCACAATTTCTTTACAACACAAGTCTAGACATTTTTTTAACTATTTCATCTCAGGTCACTCCCCACGAAGTAACCTCCTCCCCACCCTCCCAAACCCTCACACTCCAACCAACACCTCACATTTTTCACTCATAACCCCAATTTTTCTCGTTTTAACCCTTTTAGTTCATTAAAGTTAATAAGGGGACACAGTACATCAGAAAGTCACCACATCGCTTACATCCACTTTCGTTAAATTCACTACTCACAATTTTACATATTACGAAGTTAAATACGCACTTTTACTTTGAACATCTTCAAAAATACTCTCATAAATCATTTGAATACTCACAAAAATACCTTTATACATTTCCAAACAACACTGAAATACTCCAAAAACATCATTCGAACACCCCCAAATCACCTCTGAATACTCCCAGAACACCTTCATAAGTACTCTTGCACATCATTTGAACACCTTCATAAGTACTCTCATAATCATTTGTACACCTTCAAAACACCCTTCAACACCTTCAAAACACCCTTGATCACCTTCAAAAAACAACATTTAAACACACTCAAATCACCTTTGAACACCTTTGAACATCACCAAAACACTCTCATAAATCATTTGAATACTCACATAAACACCCTTGAACACCTTCAAAACACTCTTGAACACCTTCAAAAAACAGCTTTGAACATTTTCAATCAACACTGAAACACTTCCAAAAAACACAATTTGAGTACTCCCAATTACACCACTGAATACTACTAAAACACCGCTGAATTCAATCAAAACACCCTTCAACACCTTCAAACACCTTTGAACACCTTCAAAACACTCTTGAACACCTTCAAAAACACCTTTGAACATTTCCAATCAACACTGAAACACTTCCAAAAACACAATTTGAGTACTCCCAATTACACCACTGAATACTACTAAAACACCGCTGAATTCAATCAAAACACCCCTCAACACCTTCAAACACCTTTGAACACCTTCAAACCACTCTTGAACACCTTCAAAAACACCTTTGAACATTTTCAATCAACACTGAAACACTTCCAAAAAACACAATTTGAGTACTCCCTATTACACCACTGAATACTACTAAAACACCGCTGAATTCAATCAAAACACCCTTCAACACCTTCAAAACACCTTTGAACACCTTCAAAACACCTTTGAACACCTTCAAAACACTCTCATAATCATTTGAACACACTCAAAACACCTTTGAACACCTTTGAACATTTCCAAAACACTATTTGAGTACTCCCAATTACACCACTGAATACTACTAAAACACGCTGAATTCAATCAAAACACCCTTGATCACCTTCAAAAAACAACATTTGAACACACTCAAAACACCTTTGAACATTTCCAAAACACTATTTGAGTACTCCCAATTACACCATTGAATACTACTAAAACACGCTGAATTCAATCAAAACACCCTTGATCACCTTCAAAAAACAACATTTGAACACACTCAAAACACCTTTGTACATTTCCAAAACACTATTTAAGTACTCCCAAATAAGATTTGACATCTCTAATTTATCTGCACTTACACATTTCATTAAATTACAACTCATCCCTCAGTCTCCAGACTATTCATTTTCTCGTGTTTACCCTTTTAGTTCATTAAAGTTATTAAGGGGACACAATACATCAGAAAAAAAGTCACAAAAACTAACTCAAACACTTTACTTTGAACATCCCCAAAACACTCTCATAATCATTTGAATACTCACATAAACACCCTTGAACACCTTCAAAACACCTTTGAATATCGTTTTTTAAACTAATTTCATCACAACCCACTTATATCATCTTTTTTTCGGTAACTCTAATTCGACTACACTACCCTCATCAATTACCAACAAATTTTACTCGTTTTAACTAATGTCATCACTGTAACCAAGATTTTCACAAAAAACTCTATGACACCTAACACACACACACACACACACACACACACACCACAATTTTTTCTCGTTTTAACCCTTTTAGTTCATTAAAGTTAATAAGGGGACACAGTACATCAGAAAGTCACAACAACAACAACCCACAACCCACAGCACCCACAACACCCACAACAACAACAACTGTGGCATGCAAAGAGTACGTAACCTTTATTCGGCGCATGGACACACCCTCATTTACAGGCTATCTCCCCCAACCAGCGAACCAGGTTGCTAAGAGTTGGTGATGGGCCCCCATCGTTCAACTAGTGACCAGGTTCTAGCCAATAAGAAGGTGGGATTGGCAATCGCAGAGGTTATGTGGATACCGCTCTCCTCTCTGCCTTTGTCATTCCCATTCTAGAGCTGGTTGAGCACGGTCTGCTATCTTGTGGCTTCTATTTCTGCCTTGCTTACCGTGACGTGCACTATACTTATTACTGTACATAGTGTACATATTGCTGTTCTAAATTGGTGAAGGATAATATAAGTCTAAACTTTTTCTGCTGTGTTTCTTTTGCTCCCATTACACCTGGGATAACAGGCCTTTGAAATCCTAGGTTGTAATAACACCCCACAACCCACAATTTTTTCTCGTTTTAACTAATTTCATCAGAAAAAGGCACAACACCCACAACCCACTTCACCCACACCTCACAACACCCCACATCACCCACATCCCACAATTTTTTCTCGTTTTAACTAATTTCATCAGAAAAAGTCACAAACAACCCACTTATATCATCTTTTTCGGTATCTCTAATTCGACTACATTACCCACAACCCTCATCAATTACCAATTTATTCACATTTTTTTCCCCTTTTTACTGAATCTTAAAAGTAATACACATTCCTCCCTACAGTACTAAAATTCTAATAAAATCCTCTCCATACCCATCTCCTTGTATCCACATAAATTAATATTATACTCGCATCAACTACCCAACTATTGCGACATGTTTCAACACCCTCCATTCTTTTCCAATATATCATAACTTTTCATTTCTATAATTTCTTTTTAAAATATTCACACATTACCTTTATATTCAGTAAAATCTCCCCATATTTCTAATTACAACCCTCCCCATACACCTCGCCATCTCACCCGCATTTCTTCACATCCACTCACCCATCTCCCAACACACCTCTTCTGAACACACACAAAAAAATCACATTTCACATCCACAAATGCATCTCAAATCCACTAAAATCACTATAATCAAGATATTCACAAAACTCTATGACCACCTAACACACACACACAAACACACACCTACCTAACCTAGCCTATCTTAACCTAACCTAACCTAGCCGAACCTATCCTAACCGTTCCTAACCTAACCTAACCTAACCTAACCCAACCTAACCTAACCTAACCTATCCTAACCTAACCTTACCTAACCTAACCTAACCTAACATTACCTAACCTAACCTAACCTAACCTAACCTAACCTTACCTAACCTATCCTAACCTAACCTAACCTAACCTAAAATATATTGGAACACTTCCAAAATACATTAGAGTACTCCAGAATTACTTTGAACGACTCCATTTTGGATATTTCCAAATTAGTTTTGAAAACTTTATCGTAAAATCGAACATTATTTTCTTGTTGGTAAACACACTCAATGGTAGAAATATTTACTCGATGTCCGAATAGAAACACTTTCCTCGCTCTGAGAGACTCATTGTGGGTCACCCCTTCCCCCAAAACCACTGTGTAATGCGATTCACACCCAAGGTAGAAAATCACACGCTCTTCTTACCGAACACCTGCGTCAACTCAGGTCAGACAGACGGCGATTCACACCCAAGGTAAATTTAAAATAATCATCGCCTTACCAAACGCCTGAATCAATTCACCTAACCTAACCTATCCTAGCCTAACCTAACCTAACCTAACCGAACCTAACCTAACCTAGCCCAACCTAACCTAACCTAACCGAACCTATCCTAACCTAACCTAACCTAACACCATCAAACACCTCCGAATACTCCCCAAAACACTACTGATTACTACCAAATCACCACTGAATACTACCAAATCACCGTCAAAATCACCAGAAACTAAGTTTAACATCACCATCCAACTTCCTTTTTATAGAAATCCCCTCAAATCACTATATCCAAGAACCCAACCTAACGTAACCTTTCCTAACCTAACCCAACCTAACCTAACCTAACTTAGCCTAACCTAACCTAACCTAACCGAACCTATCCTAACCTAACCTAACCTAACACCATCAAACACCTCCGAATACTCCCCAAAACACTACTGATTACTACCAAATCACCACTGAATACTACCAAATCACCATCAAAATCACCAGAAACTAAGTTTAACATCACCATCCAACTTCCTTTTTATAGAAATCCCCTCAAATCACTATAACCAAGAACCCAACCTAACCTAACCTTTCCTAACCTAACATTACCCAACCTAACCTAGCCCAACCTAACTTATCCTAACCTAACCTAACCTAACACCATCAAACACCTCCGAATACTCCCCAAAACACTACTGATTACTACCAAATCACCTAACCTAACCTAACCGAACCGAACCTAATATTACCCAACCTAACCTAACTTAACCTAACCTAACTTATCCTAACCTAACACCTCCGAATAATCCCCAAAACACTACTGATTACTACCAAATCACCTAACCTAACCTAACTTATCCTAACCTAACCTAACCTAACTTATCCTAACCTAACCTAACCTAACCTGACATAACTTATCCTAACCTAACCTAACCTAACCTAGCCTAACCTAACCTAACCTGACCTAACTTATCCTAACCTAACCTAACCTAACTTATCCTAACCTAACCTAACCTAACCTAACACCTTCAAACACCTCCGAATACTCCCAAAACACTACTGATTACTACCAAATCACCACTGATTACTACCAAATCTCCGTCAAAATCACCAGAAACTAAGTTTATCATCACCAAAGGTGTTTTGAAGGTGTTCAAGGGTGTTTATGTGAGTATTCAAATGATTATGAGAGTGTTTTGGGGATGTTCAAAGTAAAGTGTTTGAGTTAGTTTTTGTGACTTTTTTTCTGATGTATTGTGTCCCCTTAATAACTTTAATGAACTAAAAGGGTAAAAACGAGAAAATGAATAGTCTGGAGACTGAGGGATGAGTTGTAATTTAATGAAATGTGTAAGTGCAGATAAATTAGAGATGTCAAATCTTATTTGGAAGTACTCAAATAGTGTTTTGGAAATGTACAAAGGTGTTTTGAGTGTTCAAATGTTGTTTTTTGAAGGTGATCAAGGGTGTTTTGATTGAATTCAGCGTGTTTTAGTAGTATTCAATGGTGTAATTGGGAGTACTCAAATAGTGTTTTGGAAATGTTCAAAGGTGTTTTGAGTGTGTTCAAATGTTGTTTTTTGAAGGTGATCAAGGGTGTTTTGATTGAATTCAGCGTGTTTTAGTAGTATTCAGTGGTGTAATTGGGAGTACTCAAATAGTGTTTTGGAAATGTTCAAAGGTGTTCAAAGGTGTTTTGAGTGTTCAAAATGTTGTTTTTTGAAGGTGATCAAGGGTGTTTTGAAGGTGTTCAAGGGTGTTTTTTAAGGTGTTCAAAGGTGTTTTGAGGTTATTCAAAGGTGTTTTGAGTGTGTTCAAATGATTATGAGAGTGTTTTGAAGGTGTTCAAAGGTGTTTTGAAGGTGTTCAAAGGTGTTTTGAAGGTGTTCAAGAGTGTTTTGAAGGTGTTCAAGGGTGTTTGAAGGTGTTGAAGGGTGTTTTGATTGAATTCAGCGGTGTTTTAGTAGTATTCAGTGGTGTAATTGGGAGTACTCAAATTGTGTTTTTTGGAAGTGTTTCGGTGTTGATTGAAAATGTTCAAAGGTGTTTTTTGAGGGTGTTCAAGAGTGTTTTGAAGGTGTTCAAGGGTGTTTATGTGAGTATTCAAATGATTTATGAGAGTGTTTTGGTGATGTTCAAAGTAAAAGTGTTTGAGTTAGTTTTTGTGACTTTTTCTGATGTACTGTGTCCCCTTATTAACTTTAATGAACTAAAAGGGTTAAAACGAGAAAAATTTGAGTTAGTTTTTTGTGATAATGTTATGTTGTATTTTGTAAAGAAATTGTGGGTATTAACGAAAAAAAAATGCGACTTTCTGATGATGAAAAATTTGGGTTAAGAGTGAAAATGTTTCCCTATGTTGTATATGTGTGGGGGTAAAGTTCGACATGATTCAACCTATGTGCGCGTGACGTCACTGTCAGAAGGTGAGTGTCCCCTTATTAACTTTAATGAACTAAAAGGGTCGACAAGATTCAGCTTGTGTGCGCGTGGTCCTTTTTAGTTCATTTAACTTAATGAGAGGAATACTGACCGCCGAGTAAACACCCTTCTTAGGTCATTTGACTTGTTTAGACCTGTAGTAAGAGAGAGCACCATAGGAGGAGTTCATTTGAATACTTACCCCCAGAGGGGGGATTCCAAAAACTTGATCCGAGGAATTGGAGAATTTCGAAAACCCATAGGGGGATCCAAAAAATTTGATCCAAGGAGATCATAAGAATTTCGAAAACACCATAGGGGGGAATCCAAAAACTTGATCCGAGGAACTGGAGAATTTCGAAACCCCTATAGGGGGAATCCAAAAACTTGGTAATATTGAGAAATTTTTGGGATTGGGGGGTGGGGGTGGAAGGAGGGACAATCCAAAACACCTTGATCCAA
Source organism: Cherax quadricarinatus (assembly GCF_038502225.1). NCBI lineage: Eukaryota > Metazoa > Arthropoda > Malacostraca > Decapoda > Parastacidae > Cherax > Cherax quadricarinatus. Next base: position 31,116,337 of record NC_091312.1, read on the forward strand.
GAAGATGGAGAATTTCAAAAACCCCATAGGGGGGATCCAAAAACTTGTATTATCGAGAAATTTTTGGGGTTGGGGGGTGAAAGTGTGAGGGGGAACCTTAAAAATTTGATCCGAGGAGATGGAGAGCACAAGAAAATGAAATTCAAAAAAAATTCGAAAAAAATCGGAAAAAAATTCGAGGCGCGGGGGCGATCCGGACGACGCTGCAGAAGGCGCAGCAGAAGGCGCGGGCGGGGGTCGCGAAGGGCGCGGGCGGGCGCGCGGGCGGGCGCGGGCGTGCGCGTGGCGCGACGGGGGTCGCGAAGGGGGGGGGGTCGTGGGCGGGGGTATTGGTTGGGGGGGTCAAGGGTGAGGTGGTCTCGAGGGCGAGGTCAAGGTCAAACCGGAAGTAACACCTAGGTGTGAAAAGGGGACCCTCCAGCCGCTGGTCCTAGACCGGAAGGGATGTCTCTGTAGAAGGCCTAAACTGGAAGGGATGCCCCTGTAGAAGGCCTAAACCGGAAGGGATGCCCCTGTAGAAATTATGACTACTAATATATATATATATATATATATATATATATATATATATATATATATATAGAGAGAGAGAGAGAGAGAGAGAGAGAGAGAGAGAGAGAGAGAGAGAGTCTTCCCAGGTTGACATATTTCCTAAGATGTGCACCTTCATATGATAACCATATACTGCACGAATATGACAGTATCCTGAGGTAGATTTTTACGAAAATACTTATCCTTACTCTAGAGGCATTGGTGTCCGCAAGTCATCACAGATTGCGCTACCTGCTTTTCTGTCCTCATGTCCTCATGTATTGCATCCAGAGGGCTTGTAGCAGCGATTCTCGCTGAACATCTTTGGGACAAGATTGGAGTCCAGGACCAAAAGTTCATTGATGGAGCCATGATCTGGGATAATCTAACGGCCTCTGAAACCAGACCTGCTCCCCCCAACAACTACAAACAGTGGCACTTGGATGGCCCGATTGTGGAGAAAATAGCCTTAACAATGCTTCAGAGTGTGACAGGGAAGGATAGAGCCCGCCTCCTGGCAGTGAGAGCTCCTCATGCAGGAGACTTTCTGTTGGCGGCTCTAACTCCAGCCTTGGCACACGCCTCGACCCACAGACCATCCGCACTGGTGTTGCCCTTCGACTTGCCACCCCTATTCTTGCTGAACACAGGTGTATTTGTGGCAGTGAAGCAGCAGTCTGATTCGGGTACCATGGTCTTGTGTGCCGTAAATCCGAGGGAAAGATTGCAAGACATAAGGAGGTTAATAACATTATCAAGAGGAGCCTCACAACAGCCGGATGCCCATCAGTAAGGGAGCCACCCCAACTATGCAGATCTGATGGCAGCCAGAAGAGTCCAGATGGTATCACCCTTCAAGCTTGGACAGATGGGAAACAGGTGGTGTGGGACTACACATGTGCATCTACCTTGGCTGATACCTATCTCCAATACACCAGGGAGGAAGGAGGGGCAGCCGCCAGCTTCAGGGAGTCCCAAAATTCTAGAAAATATGGTGAACTTGCCCATCATTATATGTTTGTTCCCATAGGCTCAGAGACCCTTGGCTCATGGGGAAAGAGTGCATCTAAATTCCTTAAGGAGCTGGGAAAAAGATTCATCAGGGTAACTAGGGATCCCAGGGCAGCTAGTTTTATGTTCCAGCGATTCAGTGCGGCTGTTCAAAGGGGTAATGCCAGCTGTACTTTGGGCACACGACCCAGTTCTGAAGAGCTGGATGAGATTTTTGCATTATAATCAGTGACAAACATGTAGCAATATGTACTAGACATGCATCTCTCACATCTCATGTACTGTTATGCCATTTTTATATCAACAATGTTTCTCTTAAACCTTTTGTACCATATTATGTAATAAAATATACGTATTGGTATATATGTATATATGTATATATATATATATATATATATATATATATATATATATATATATATATATATATATATATATATATATATATATATATTGTGTGTGTGTGTGTGTGTGTGTGTGTGTGTGTGTGTGTGTGTGTGTGTGTGTGTGTGTGTATGTGTATGTGTGTGTGTGTGTTTGTGTGCGTGTGTGTGTGTGTGTGGACATGGACAAAAAAAATTTCCTATAGGAAGGGAAGAAAAAAAATGAGTGGTGCTTTGTGGTTCAAGGCAGTGAGTGTCGGTGGGTGTCACTGCACACCTTCCTGTATCTGGACAGATACTGCAACACAGGAGACATCTCTGTGGCTAAACTGTGATGTAACAGGGTACAGTCTCCTCTGGAACAGTGAAGCAGTCATCGTAGTAGTCGCTGCAGGGTTCACTCATCCTGGGGCACAACCTGCTGGTGCCCTCGAGTGAGGCATCGTCAGTACTCAGCAACTGGGCAGGACTTCTTCTGGCAAGCGACTCAGGAGGACATTTCTCGACTGGTACTGTCACTGGGGCAGTCACTGCAGGCAAGAGTTTACCTGGAGTTTACCTGGAGAGAGTTCCGGGGGTCAACGCCCCCGCGGCCCGGTCTGTGACCAGGCCTCCTGGTGGATCAGAGCCTGATCAACCAGGCTGTTGCTGCTGGCTGCACGCAAACCAACGTACGAGCCACAGCCCGGCTGGTTATGAACCGACTTTAAGTGCTTGTCCAGTGCCAGCTTGAAGACTGCCAGGGGTCTGTTGGTAATCCCCCTTATGTATGCTGGGAGGCAGTTGAACAGTCTCGGGCCCCTGACACTTATTGTATGGTCTCTTAACGTGCTAGTGACACCCCTGCTTTTCATTGGGGGATGTTGCATCGTCTGCCAAGTCTTTTGCTTTCGTAGTGAGTGATTTTCGTGGAGTGAGTCGTGGCAGGAGCGACTCAGGTGAAGTATTTGTGAGTCACTGCAGCATACACTGTAACTGGAGTGAGCAGGCTAGCAGTCAAAGTGACATCATACCTTGTGCAGGCTGCTCACTGAAGCTGTGACAGGAGTCAGACAGTCGCCTGCCGACAGGGCTACTGCAGCTTGACAGCGTCATTCTCTCGACAGAGTTTGAGTCATAACAGAGGTTACTCGAAGCATCCTCAGACTGGTTTTCCACACAACTGTTGGTCAGGAGGTGGAGTGAAACAGTCTCAACAGGGAGTCATAGCAGGTGCGACTCAGGCATCTACAAATGGCAAGCAACGAGCTTTCTGTACAAGGGGGACTCAGACACTCGTAAACTGATGCCTAGATAATGTCAGCTGTCGATGGTCACAATGGGTGACAAGTAACAAGGGTGTTACCAATGGTCTACACACACACATCTGGGCTCAGAGACCACAAATTGGGACACATGGAAAACTGTACAGACCTACAGCATATGCGGTTACAACATGACTTGCACTAACAAATGACGCTTTTCTGTGCAAAAAGTAACACTAAGCCACTCACGAACATGTGAGAACACTGACTTAGAGGATTTATCATGTGACATATCTTCTCTCCATCATTCTTGACAATACTGAAACAACTTGCTTACTGAGAAACTATAACACTGTCGATGTGACATCATATGGTGATGTCAGACGTGACATCGTGAGGAAAATCGTGGAGTGACATCATGAGGTGATGTCAGGCAGACGTCATGGGTGATGTCATGAGATGACACTGGCCAGAAGTCCAAGGTGACGTCGGGCAGCATCGTG
>NC_091312.1:31125008-31132508 GCF_038502225.1 Cherax quadricarinatus
TCCCTGATGCATGGAAGACAGCAAATGTAGTCCCAATCTTTAAAAAAGGAGACAGACATGAAGCACTAAACTACAGACCAGTGTCACTGACATGTATAGTATGCAGAGTCATGGAGAAGATTATCAGGAGAAGAGTGGTGGAACACCTAGAAAGGAATGATCTCATCAACAGCAGCCAACATGGTTTCAGGGACGGGAAATCCTGTGTCACAAACCTACTGGAGTTCTATGACAAGGTGACAGCAGTAAGACAAGAGAGAAAGGGGTGGGTGGATTGCATCTTCTTGGACTGCAAGAAGGCGTTTGACCAGTACCACACAAGAGATTAGTGCAAAAACTGGAGGACCAAGCAGGAATAACAGGGAAGGCACTACAATGGATCAAGGAATACTTGTCAGGAAGACAGCAGCGAGTAATGGTACGTGGCGAGGTGTCAGAGTGGCACCTGTGACCAGCGATGCCCCACAGGGGTCAGTCCTAGGTCCAGTGCTGTTTCTGGTATTTGTGAACGACATGACGGAAGAAATAAACTTCGAGGTGTCCCTGTTCGCAGATGACGTGAAGTTGATGAGAAGAACTCATTCGATCGAAGACCAGGCAGAACTACAAAGGGATCTGGACAGGCTGCAGACCTGGTCCAGCAATTGGCTCCTGGAGTTAAATCCCACCAAGTGCAAAGTCATGAAGATTGGGGAAGGGCAAAGAAGACCGCAGACGGAGTACAGTCGAGGGGGCCAAAGACTGCAAACTTCACTCAAGGAAAAAGATCTGGGGGTGAGTATAACACCGAGCATATCTCCTGAGGCGCACATCAATCAGATAACTGCTGCAACATGCCGGCGCCTGGCAAACCTCCAGATAGCGTTCCGATACCTCAGCAAGGATTCGTTCAAGACTCTGTATACGATTTACGTCAGGCCCATACTGGAGTATGCAGCACCAGTTTGGAATCCACACCTAGTCAAGCACGTCAAGAAATTAGAGAAGGTGCAAAGGTTTGCAACAAGACTAGTCCCAGAGCTACGGGGATTGTCCTACGAAGAAAGGTTGAGGGAAATCGGCCTGACGACACTGGAGGACAGGAGGGTCAGGGGAGACATGATAACGACATATAAAATACTGCGCGGAATAGACAAGGTGGACAAAGACGGGATGTTCCAGAGATGGGACACAGACACAAGAGGTCACAATTGGAAGTTGAAGACTCAGATGAATCAAAGGGATGTTAGAAAGTATTTCTTCAGTCATAGAGTGGTCAGGCCGTGGAATGGCCTAGAAAGTGAAGTAGTGGAGGCGGGAACCATACATAGTTTTAAGGCGAGGTATGATAAAGCTCATGGGGCAGGAAGAGAGAGGACCTAGTAGCAATCAGTGAAGAGGCGGGGCCAGGAGCTATGACTCGTCCCCTGCAACCACAACCACAAATAGGTGAGTACACATACACACACGCACATACACACACGCACATACACACACACACACACACACACACACACACACACAGGAGGAGAGTGGTCGAACACCTGGAAAGGAACAAGATTATAAATGAAAACCAGCATGGGTTCATGGAAGGCAAATCTTTTATCACAAACCTCCTGGAGTTTTATGACAAGGTAACAGAAGTAAGACACGAGAGAGAGGGGTGGGTAGATTGCGTTTTCCTAGACTGCAGGAAGGCCTTTGACACAGTTCCCCACAAGAGATTAGTGCAGAAGCTGGAGAATCAGGCGCACGTAAAAGGGAGGGCACTGCAATGGATAAGAGAATACCTGACAGGGAGGCAGCAACGAGTCATGGTACGTGAAGAGGTATCACAGTGGGCGCCTGTGACTAGCGGGGTCCCACAGGGGTCAGTTCTAGGACCAGTGCTATTTTTGATATATGTGAACGACATGATGGCAGGAATAGACTCTGAAGTGTCCCTATTCGCAGATGATGTGAAGTTGATGAGAAGAATTAAATTGGATGAGGATGAGGCAGGACTGCAAAGAGACCTGGACAGGCTGGACATGTGGTCCAGTAACTGGCTTCTCGAATTCAATCCAGCCAAATGCAAAGTCATGAAGATTGGGGAGGGGCAAAGAAGACCGCAGACAGAGTATAGGCTAGGTGGACAAAGACTACAGACCTCACTCAGGGAGAAAGACCTTGGGGTGACCATAACACCGAGCACATCACCGGAGGCACACGTCAACCAAATAACTGCTGCAGCATACGGGCGCCTGGCAAACTTGAGAATAGCGTTCCGATACCTTAATAAGGAATCGTTCAAGACACTGTACACTGTGTACGTTAGGCCCACACTGGAGTATGCAGCACCAGTCTGGAACCCACACCAGGTCAAGTATGTCAAGAAGTTAGAGAAAGTACAAAGGTTTGCAACAAGGCTAGTCCCAGAGCTCAGGGGAATGTCGTACGACGAAAGGTTGAGGGAGATCGGACTGACGACACTGGAGGACAAAAGGGTCAGGGGAGACATGATAACGACATACAAGATACTGCGGGGAATAGACAAGGTGGACAGAGATAGGATGTTCCAGAGAGGGGACACAGGGACAAGGGGTCACAACTGGAAGATGAAGACTCAGACGAGTCACAGGGACGTTAGGAAGTATTTCTTCAGTCATAGAGTTGTCAGGAAATGGAATAGCCTAGCAAGCGAAGTAGTGGAGGCAGGAACCATACATAGTTTTAAGAAGAGGTATGATACAGCTCAGGAAGCAGAGAGAGGGAGGAGCTAGTAGCGATCAGTGAAGAGGCGGGGCCAGGAGCTGAGTCTCGACCCCTGCAACCACAATTATGTGAGTACAATTAGGTGAGTACATACACACACATACACACACACACACACACACACACACACACACACACATACACACACACACATTGTTACAAAAAACGCGATTCTAAAAAGCTTAGAGATCTCCAGTGAATACTAGAAAGGACTGCCCTTCTAGCATCCAGCCTGTTACTGGGTTTTCGTAACAATTAGTCAGTATCCTTGTCCAATTATCCATTAGAATTCAATAAGAATTATTAGTGCTTCAGGATTACAACTGGTAGGCTACTAACTAGAGAAAATAAAATTTAATAAATTTATTAAGTTGTCTAGGCGTATATCAAATTAAATTAAATCAATATCAACAAAATAAGAATAATCACTTCTCTCGTGTACAGTATTATTGTGCTGAAAGCACATATCTCATTTATAAGTCTTAAATACCGTCTGGTACATTAACATTTAATAATACAAATAAGTGTGAGTATGTGTGTATGTCACCAAGCTCCCATAATACTGAATCTAAGTTCAGCATAAGAAAATCACCGACTGTGATAGTACACAGATATCAATACAAATTAGGTCAGAAGCTACAGCTCAGGACCTGAGTTGCTCAGAGTGTTTAAGTGACACACAACCTCAGTACAACGTCGAAAATCACTAAATCTCGACAGTGTTCTGTGAGCAGAGTTCTACAGAACATACAATAAGATAGAGACGATCTTCCAACAAGAGCCAATAAAGGAGATTTAGGCACTTGTCAGGAATACGTCCACCAAACGAGTCTAGACCAGACTGAATACTTCAGGCGAGGTGTGAACACCCCCCCCTCTATCACGTGATAGTTCCGTGGACAGTTGCTGCCCAGCAACAGAAGCCGGCAGAGTAACGAGCAAAGAGCGATAATTACAGTAGTTAGACAATCAAGACTTGAACTATGAGCACATAATATGTTACATCCTACCTAATAACATAACTAAGTCAAATAATAATATAAAGCAATATATTTACGATTTAGCTATTATCGCAAATATAAGCAGTATAAAATTATATGAAAAGATAATATACATTATATACATATACATCATATACATTGTAACCCATTCAGAGGTTGCAATACCCCCCCAACACGACAAACGGTCGCACTAGGAGTTGCATTAATGTCTTTCACATTATTACTGATTACTCATGATACTTTAATAACAATATAATATAAACATTAATCAGAGTCACTCTTGTGCCAAGCACCTCTATAATTTCAGTGTCTATATCACTAGGATATGCCCCTGGTACTAGGGCAGTACACAGTATCGTATCTCTGCATACTCGTGGTTATGTACATCAGTGTAGAGACAGGATAGCGTTGACAAGCATGACACGTTGAGGCTCGATCATAATAGTGGAGACTGCATATGAAAAATAGTCTTGTGCGATAGACAGGAGACGACATTCCACTCTTAAGTAGTGGTTGTGGAATGCTATGCAGAATGGACATCTGAGTATGAAACAGCTTAAGGTGTGTAGTGAGGGGGGGGTCTGCGGCAGGACTGTTCTGCCACCCAGTAACATCGCCCACACAACACTACTAACTAATCACTCAGCTTCTGTCTCCTCCCACATATATCACCACTACTGTAAATATATAAATAACATAATTAGACATGACAAGAGTATACATAATTAACATGGGCTGGAAAGATTACGTTACTTTACTGAATTTGACATAGCAAGTAACAAAAGGTATTTGGGCATTAAAATTACGTTATTTTAAAATGGGGCTGTGCCCAAATACATGTCAAAATGTTCCAAGGACACCACAAGAGCTAGAGCCTCTTTCTCAATAGTGGCATAATTTTTCTGGTGTCGTTTAAGCTTAGATGAATAGTAACATATAGGATGGAGAATGTCAGTGGATGTTAACTGTTGGAGCAGCAGAGCGCCCACTGCATAACCACTCGCATCTATATGTTAAAAGAAATTAGGACTTTTCAACTCATGAGCAGAGGAGAGCAAACATTTCAACCTTTTGAACGAGTCTGAACAATCTCTAGTCCAGATGAACTGAACTTTGCTACTAGTGAACACATTGAGAGGTGTAGGTGGAGGTGTGTGTGCTGGCTTGCCTGTCACTTGACACACGTGGCAACGTCGTACATGATCAGCTACTGTTTCCTTCATTTTAGGCCAAGTAAAATGTTTTGCCAGTTTACCGAGTGTCTTCTTGACACCCAAATGTCCTCCTATGGGACTATTGTGAGCAAAATCAATGGCTTGTTCACGAAATGTAACTGGTAACGCTACGAGATGCTTGACTGTGGTGGAAACATTATCAGCTGACAACTTACATGTATTTTCTCCATCAGTACACCATTACTATAATAGTAACAATTATCAAGATCCTTTGCTTCACTCTCAGTAACTGCTATATCTCTCAGTCTTTCCAGTGACTGATCAACAAACTGATCCTTGATTAAATCATCATGAGTTAGAAATTTAACGTTAGGTGTGTCCTGACTTGGTTGGTGACCAGGGAGAGTTGGTGTTAATGATCTGGGGCGTAGAGCATCACTAAACAACATATTCAAGCCCAAATCATTGTCATCCACTGACACAACAGGAGACAAGGATGGTTGTTGAATCTTTGACATGGCTCTAGTAATTGCGCTGAGAGGAAATAAAATAGGTTTATCTCTACAAGCTTCACCCCTCAAGGAAGGTTCCTTGATGTTGGTGAGGGGCTCTTGATTTAGGGAATTGGATCTGTGCTCCAGTTCCCCGAATTAAGCCTGAATGCCTTCCACATCCCCCCCCCTCCCAGGCGCTGTATAATCCTCCGGGTTTAGCGCTTCCCCCTTGATTATAATAATAATAATAATCTACAAGCTTCAATGGCATAATTATCATCAGTGTTATTATCAATCACAAGTGGTTCTTTACATATACCAGCATGAAGGATATCGTTCCCTATCAACAAGTCCACTGACCTGATGGGAAATACACCAATGGATATACCCACTGAAATATAACCAGTATAATAGCTTGTTTCAATGTAAACTTTGTGCAGAGGTACTTTTATAACAGCCCCTCCATAGGCTTCTAACAATACATCTATCTTGCAATAGGTATCATCAGTTATGGGCAGTACATCTTCTCTTAATAACGTGAGATAACTGCCAGTGTCTCTGAAAGTAATTATCTCAGTTAGATGTGATTCGTCAAATCCTACTCTACCTATCGAAAAGTAAGGACTCATCACTGAACGAATCTTTTCGTCAGATACACTTTCTGACGCTAGTCATCTATCCTGAGTAATATTATCTAAAACAGTAGGATCAGAGGTATTACTAGGATTTTGGTGCCTTTGTTGCTCGGAAGAGGGTACGACTTGTGTGGGGGCGCCAGCCACACGACTGCTTCTTGTATCTCTTTCTAACTTATAGCAATAATCTCTAGTATGTCCTTTTCTGTTACAATATGTACATTTAACTTTCTTCTTCTCGATATCAGATTTCTGTCTAACCACAGAGACATATTCTGGATTGTGAGTTTTCCTGGTAAAGGTACGAGAAGTTACAGTAGCAGGTACAGCAGGCCGGCACTGGTCAGCTGATTTAGGCTGCCAACTTCTAGGACAATTTTTAGTTACCTTGTTTCTGTGTGTTTTAGTATGTGCAAGTTGGTGAGAAATCTCGTAATTGTCTGCTAATGCTGCAGTTTCCAGAATATCCGAGGTAGTATGATCGGTAAGATATTCTTGTAAGTCTGCAGACATACAGTTGTTAAACTCTTCGTGAAGTAACAACTGAACAAGGCTGTCGTAGTTGTTACACTTGGCAGACCTACACCATCTCTCAAATGCAACTTTTTTCTCACGAGCAAACTCTACACAAGTTTGATCTTGTCGTCTTTGTAACGTACGAAATGTGCGTTGATAACTTACTGGTAACAAGTTATATGTCTCTAGAATAGTTTGTTTGACAGCATCATAACTAATGTACTTGGTAAATGGTAAAGCAGCAGTACAAGTTTGAGCTCTTCCTGTCAAAGCTGTGTGCAACAAGGTAGCCCAGTGCTTATGTGGCCAGTTCGTAGCACGTGCCTGGTTCTCAAACACATCAAAATAGGTGTCTAAGTCACTCTCAAAAAACTTAGGAACCATGGATGCAGCTTTCGGCACATTAAATGTGTCCTGTGATCTATCAGTCTGTTGTCTTCCCAGACAAACATTTTCTCTCTTGAAATCTTCTTCGTTCAATTTCCTCTGTGCCTCTATTTGTGCAGTCTGCAACATTATGAGGCGTTCAAACCTCTCAAACTGTTCCTGAGAGATAGGACCAGTGGGTAATGGAGGAGTAAGGAATCTAATGAATGAGTCTGGATGGTCCTTAGGTCGGGCACCTTGTCCAGGCGTCTCTAGAGTCTAGACCTGTTCTAGGATAAGTAGATACAGGTGTAGCATACACGGTACTAGTATGAGGCTGAGTCATACTACCTGCTACACTCTGTACTATTGTGTCAGTGAGGTGGGAAGGCGTGAGCGAGAACAAAATTTCACTAGGCTCAGACACTTCTGCCATAGTTGCTCTTTCTTCTAAGTAATAAAATAGATTCATACTTCCTAATTGTGACACTAGGCTTTCTGAATCTGAATCATAATCAGACATCTCTGTATGAGCCGGAAACAATATATCTTTAATCAACGCTCTGACAGTTTCTGCAGT
>NC_091312.1:31142508-31156082 GCF_038502225.1 Cherax quadricarinatus
ACTACAACTATCACCACCAACACTATCACTATCACCACCAACACTACCACTATCACCACCAACACTACCACAATCTCCACCACCACTACAACTATCACCACCAACACTATCACTATCACCACCAACACTACCACAATCTCCACCACCACTACAACTATCACCACCAACACTACCACTATCACCACCAACACTACCACAATCTCCACCACCACTACAACTATCACCACCAACACTATCACTATCACCACCAACACTACCACTATCACCACCACCACTACCACAATCTCCACCACCACTACAACTATCACCACCAACACTATCACTATCACCACCAACACTACCACTATCACCACCGCCACTACCACTATCACCACCACCACTACCACAATCTCCACCACCACTACAACTATCACCACCAACACTACCACTATCACCACCACCACTACCACAATCTCCACCACCACTACAACTATCACCACCAACACTATCACTATCACCACCAACACTACCACTATCACCACCGCCACTACGACCATCACCACCACCAATACAACTATCACCACCAACACTACCACTATCACCACCAACACTACCACCATCACCACCGCCACTACCACTATCTCCACCACCACTACTACTATCATCACCACCGCTACAACTATCACCACCAACACTACCACTATCACCACCACTGCTACAACTATCACCACCAACATTACCACTATCACCACCACTGCTACAACTATCACCACCAACACTACCACTATCACCACCAACACTACCACTATCACCACCACCACCACTACCACTATCACCACCACCACTACCACTATCACCACCACCACTACCACTATCACCACCACCACTACCACTATCACCACCACCACTACCACTATCACCACCACCACTACCACTATCACCACCACCACTACCACTATCACCACCACCACTATTCTACCGTTATTCTCGTCTCTTGCATTACAGTCTTACCTCATTATATTTAAAATAAAATCACTTCAGTTTATATGATTGTATTCGCGTTAGTAATAATCTCATTTAATAACGATAACGATAATTAACTCATTACGATACTATAAAAGCTGCGTTACCAATGTGATGAGAGTTTAACTACCCACTAGTCCGGACCCACGAGTGCGGACCCCAGGAGTCCGGACCCACGAGTTTGGACTCACGAGTCCGGACTCAAGAGCCCAGACCCACGAGCCTGGACTCTAGATTTCGAACTCACGAGTCCGAGTTCGAATCCACAAGTCCGAACTCGTGAGTCCAAATTCACGTTTTCTAACTTACCTCTGCAGATCCTTCAGTTCAAACCCGGAAAACAAAACTTAAATTGATGACATGAGGAAAGTTTTTGAATTGTCCTCGTGAACAACAGTGTATATAAACTGACACACACCTCTCAGTGTATATAAACTGACACACACATCTCGGTGTATATACACAGACTCACACCTCTCAGTGTATATACACAGACTCACACCTCTCAGTGTATATAAACTGACACACACCTCTCAATGTATATACACAGACTCACACCTCTCAGTGTATATAAACTGACACACACCTCTCAATGTATATACACAGACTCACACCTCTCAGTGTATATAAACTGACACACACCTCTCGGTGTATATACACAGACTCACACCTCTCAGTGTATATAAACTGACACACACCTCTCAATGTATATACACAGACTCACACCTCTCAGTGTATATAAACTGACACACACCTCTCAATGTATATACACAGACTCACACCTCTCAGTGTATATAAACTGACACACACCTCTCAATGTATATACACAGACTCACACCTCTCAGTGTATATAAACTGACACACACCTCTCGGTGTATATACACAGACTCACACCTCTCAGTGTATATAAACTGACACACACCTCTCGGTGTATATACACAGACTCACACCTCTCAGTGTATATAAACTGACACACACCTCTCAATGTATATACACAGACACACACCTCTCAGTGTATATAAACTGACACACACCTCTCAATGTATATACACAGACTCACACCTCTCAGTGTATATAAACTGACACACACCTCTCAATGTATATACACAGACTCACACCTCTCAGTGTATATAAACTGACACACACCTCTCGGTGTATATACACAGACTCACACCTCTCAGTGTATATTAACTGACACACACCTCTCAATGTATATACACAGACACACACCTCTCAGTGTATATACACAGACACACACATCTCATTGTATATAAACTGACACACACACCTCTCAGTGTATATACACAGACACACACATCTCAGTGTATATAAACTGACACACACACACCTCAGTGTATATACACAGACACACACCTCTCAGTGTGTATAAACTGACACACACCTCTCAGTGTATATACACAGACACACACCTCTCAGTGTATATACACAGACACACACCTCTCAGTGTATATATACTGACACACACCTCTCAGTGTATATACACCGACACACACCTCTCAGTGTATATACACTGACACACACCTCTCAGTGTATATAAACTGACACACATCTCTAAGTGTTTATACACTGACACACACCTCTCAGTGTATATACACAGACACACATCTCTCAGTGTATATAAACTGACACACACCTCTAAGTGTATATACACTGACACACGCCTCTCAGTGTATATACACAGATACACCTCTCAGTGTATATAAACTGACACACACCTCTCAGTGTATATAAACTGACACACACCTCTCAGTGTATATACACAGGCACACACCTCTCAGTGTATATATACTGATATACATCTCTCAGTGTATATAAACTGACGCACACCTCTCAGTGTATATGCACAGACACACACCTCTCAGTGTATATAAACTGACACACACCTCTCAGTGTATATACACTGGCACATCTCTCTCTCTCAGTGTATATACACTGACACACATCACTCAGTGTATATACACTGACACACACCTCTCAATGTATATACACACTCACCTCTCAGTGTATACACACACACACACACCTCTCAGTGTATATGCACAGACACACACCTCTCAGTGTATATACACTGACACACACCTCTCAATGTATATACACAGACACACACCTCTCAATGTATACACACACACACACCTCTCAGTGTATATACACTGACTCACCTCACAGTGTATATATACTGACACACACCTCTCAGTGTATATACACTTACACACCTCTCTCTCAGTGTATATACACTGACACACATCACTCAGTGTATATACACTGACACACACCTCTCAATGTATATACACAGACACACACCTCTCAGTGTATACACACACACACACCTCTCAGTGTATATACACTGACACCTCTCAGTGTATATAAACTGACACACACCTCTCAGTGTATATACACTGACACACCTCTCAGTGTATATAAACTGACACACATCACTCATATATACACTGACACACACCTCTCAATACACACACACACACCTCTCAGTGTATACACACACACACAACTCTGGGTGTATACACACACACACACCTCTCAGTGTATATACACTGACACACCTCTCAGTGTATATAAACTGACACACACCTCTCAGTGTATATAAACTGATACACACCTCTCAGTGTATATACACTGACACACACCTCTCAGTGTATACACACACACACACCTCTCAGTGTATATACACTGACACACCTCTCTCAGTGTATATACACTGACACACATCACTCAGTGTATATAAACTGACACTCACCTCTCAGTGTATATACACTGACGCACATCTCTCAGTGTATATACACAGACACACACCTCTCAGTGTATATACACTGACCCACACCTCTCAGTGTATATAAACTGACACACACCTCTAAGTGTATATACACTGACACACGCCTCTCAGTGTATATACACAGACACACACCTCTCAGTGTATATACACAGACACACATCTCTCAGTGTATATAAACTGACACACACCTCTAAGTGTATATACACTGACACACGCCTCTCAGTGTATATACACAGATACACCTCTCAGTGTATATAAACTGACACACACCTCTCAGTGTATATAAACTGACACACACCTCTTAGTGTATATACACAGGCACACACCTCTCAGTGTATATAAACTGACACACATCTCTCAGTGTATATAAACTGACGCACACCTCTCAGTGTATATGCACAGACACACCTCTCAGTGTATTTAAACTGACACACACGTCTCAGTGTATATACAATGGCACACCTCTCTCTGTCAGTGTATATACACTGACACACATCACTCAGTGCATATACACTGACACACACCTCTCAATGTATATACACACTCACCTCTCAGTGTATACACACACACACACACCTCTCAGTGTATATGCACAGACACACACCTCTCAGTGTATATACACTGACACACACCTCTCAATGTATATACACAGACACACACCTCTCAATGTATATACACACACACACCTCTCAGTGTATATACACTGACTCACCTCTCAGTGTATATATACTGACACACACCTCTCAGTGTATATACACTTACACACCTCTCTCTCAGTGTATATACACTGACACACATCACTCAGTGTATATACACTAACACACACCTCTCAATGTATATACACAGACACACACCTCTCAGTGTATATACACACACACACACCTCTCAGTGTATATACACTGACACACCTCTCAGTGTATATAAACTGACACACACCTCTCAGTGTATATACACTGACACACCTCTCTCTCAGTGTATATACACTGACACACATCACTCAGTGTATATAAACTGATACACACCTCTCAGTGTATATACACTGACACACCTCTCTCTCAGTGTATATACACTGACACACATCACTCAATGTATATTCACTGACACACACCTCTCAATGTATATGCACAGACACACACCTCTCAGTGTATACACACACACACACACCTCTCAGTGTATATACACTGACACACACCTCTCAGTGTATATACACTGACACACCTCTCTCAGTGTATATACACTGACACACATCACTCAGTGAATATAAACTGACACTCACCTCTCAGTGTATATACACTGACACACATCTCTCAGTGTATATACACAGACACACACCTCTCAGTGTATATACACTGACACACAACTCTTTTTTTTACCACCAGTATTGTCGCGTCGGGACGAGGCGCGGTAGGTGGCCGAGCTAATGTAGACAGCCTGTACTGTCTGCCAGCTTAGTTCATATTTCGTGCCACTCAAGTGCTGCCCTCTGGGCCTGCTCCAGGTCTGTGGGAAGCTGGTCCCACATGCTCTCACTCTCACAGCGGCCAAGCAGCAAGACAGAAGTACTACTTGCTCTCTCTCCTGGGATGGCCCTCCTGGGCCATGACAAGTCTGTGTACCCACCACGACTTTGCAAATAAAGTAAAGAAGCCTCGGGAAGATGTCTATCATTCACACACCCGCTTTCAGAAGCACCAAATAATCTCATTAAACCTTGGTGGGAAGCTGTGGTCGCAGAAGTTGTGTTTGCCAGGAGAGAGGAAAGGATGAAGTCATCTTCACTTCATCATCCCATGCAAGAAGCATCCGTCTCTCAATGAGTTATCCTGATGTTGTGTCTGCACGATTGAGCATCCAGACACAGGTACAAGCAGGATCCAGCCGAAATTTGCCAAATTTCTTCGAGAATTGTAAGTGACCCCATGCTACAGCGTCCCACTGCCCATGCTCGACCTACTCGCACCTCACCAGCCTACCACCACACTCCACCACTATGTGCATCACTCCCTCTGCTGTTTTTTCTGCTGTTTTTCATGTGAATTCATTGCCACAGCTGTGTATCCGAGTGCCCGAGGCCACTCGAAGCTACGCGGATCAGCATGCCACGTAGATCAGCAAGCCACATGGATCAGCAAGCCATGTGGATCAACAAGCCACATGGATCAGCATGCCACGTAGATCACTCGAAGTCATGTGGATCAGCAAGCCACATGGATCAGCAAGCCATGTGGATCAGCAAGCCACGTGGATCAGCAAGCCATGTGGATCAGCATGCCATGTAGATCACGACACCACGTGGATCCCGACGCCACGTGAGGTGTGGGCGATGTCACGTGGATCTACAAGCCACGTGGGTTACCAAGCCAGATGTCCCAGGCCTCATGCTGTGGTCTGCTGTCTGCATCACATTGATGCCAACGACGATGCTGTCCGACTTCATGACGTCACAATGTCTGCCTAACGTCACCTCGAGATGTCTGCTGATGTCACAGTGCTGCTGACGTCACCTCGCGACATCACACCTGACATCACATGATGTCACATCGAGTGTTTCTAGTAATTATTTCAGTATTGTCGAGAAGATTGAGAGAAGATATATGTTGTGTGTTAATTAATTCCTCTCAGTCAGTGTTCTCACATGTTAGTGTATGGCCTAGTGTCAATTTTGTGCTCTGAAAAGCATCATTTGCTAGTTAAGCGATGTTGTACCGCATGTACCGCGGGTGTGTTTAAAGTTTTCCGTGTGTCCAGTTTGGTCTGAGCCAGACCTGAGTAGCACCACTGTGTTAAGTCACCCGGTGTGACCAGATATCAGTCAGCTCTGAGCCTGAGCCCCCTTGTACAGAAAGCTCTTATGCTCGTCACTCGTGATGTTCTGCAGAATCGTACCTGCTACGATTTCCATCGAGATTTGTTTCTCTTCACCTCCAGACCTTCAGAGTGCAGTTATATGTAGAGAAACAAGTCTGGGGATGCTTAGACTAACCTCTGCTGTAACTCCAACTGCCGAGAGAATGACACTCGTCAAGTCTCAGTTAGCCCTATCGGCAGGCGCTGCGTCAGCCTCGTGTCACAAGCTTCAGTGTGTTCCTGCACAGATGATGTCACTTTGACTGCTAGCTCGCTCACTGCAGTCTGGTGTATGATGTTACGACTCCCAGATGTTTCGCCCAGTCGTCTCTGCCATGGCTCGCTCCACAACTCACTCCACGCTCGCCAGCAGTGACAGCCCAGTGACAGTACCAGTCGAGAAGTGTCCTCCTGAGTCGTTTGCCAGAAGAAGTCCTGCCCAGTTTCCGAGTTTTGTCGATGCCTCACTCGAGGGCACCAGCATGTCGTGCCCCAGGTTGAGTGAAACCTGCAGCGACTCCTACGATGACTGCTTCACCGTTCTAGAGGAGACAGTACCCTGTTACGTCACAGCTCAGCCACAGCGATGTCTCCTGTGTTGCAGTATCTGTCCAGACGCAGGAAGGCGTGTAGTGATGCCCTTCGACGCTCACTGCCTATCACCACGATGTTTAGCACACCCCATGATTTTTTCTTCCCTCCTTGTAGGAAGTTTTTTTTTCTATGTCCATATGTATATATATGTTCTTTATTTTGTGTTCTGTGCCCTGTTCCTACGAGAGAGAGAGACCAAGTTTTTTTCACCACCAGACATGGTCGGGACGACCATATGGTAAGTGGCTGAGCAAATGTAGACAGCCTGTACTGTCTGCACAGACAGCCCATGCTGTCTGCCAGCTCAGTTCATATTTCACACCACTAAAGTGCTGCCCTCTGGGCCTGTCCAGGTCTGTGGGAAGCTGGTCCCACACACTCTCACTCACACAGCGGCCTAGCAGGAAGACACAAGGCCTACTAGTAGCTCTCTCTCGTGGGATGGCCCTCCCGGGCCATGGACACAACACACAAGCCTGTGTACCCACCACGACTTTGCAAATAAACAAAGCCTCCGAAGACGTCTGTCATTCACACACCCGCTTTCAGAAGCACCAAATAATCTCATTAAACAAGTGTATATACACTGACACCTCTCAATGCATATACATTGACATACACCTCTCAGTGTATATACACTGACACACACCTCTCAGTGTATATACACTGACATACACTTCTTAGTGTATATAAACTGACACACGCTTCTCAGTATATATACACTGACACACACCTCTCAGTGTATATACACTGACACACATCACTCAGTTTATATACACTGACACACACCTCTCAGTGTATATACACTGACACACACACCTCTCAGTGTATATACACTGACACACACCTCTCAGTGTATATACACTGACACATCACTCAGTGTATATACACTGACACACACCTCTCACTGTATATACACTGACACACACCTCTCAGTGTATATACACTGACACACATCTCTCAGTATATATACACTGACACACACCTCTCAGTGTATAAACACTGACACACACCTCTCACTGCATATACACTATTACAACCCAGGTACTCAATGGCCTGTTATCCTGGGTGTAGAGGGAGCAAAGTAAACACAGCCGAAGAACTTTGAATTATATTATCCTTCACCATGTATAAACAGACGTATGTGCACTATATACACTATGTACAGCAATAGGTATTAGTACATACCACGGTAATCAAGGCAAAACAGCATCCAAGAGAGAGCAGACTACTCTGCTTCAACCAGCGGCAGAATGAAAATGATGAGGGTGAAAAGGTGAGTGATAACCACATCAACTTCACAACTGCCAGATCCACATGTGATTGGGTGAACCTAAATACTGATCTGACGATGGGGCCCCGTTGGATCGTCAGACCCTTAGCGTGTAGTTAGGTGGTTGGTAAGGCAGCCTTTGTGTGTTAATAAGCTCAGAATGAATATTACATACTCCTTGCTTGCAACATACACTGATACACACCTTTCAGTGTATGTACACTGACACACACCTCTCAGTGTATATACACTGACACACACCTTTCATTGTATATACACTGACACACCTCTCAGTGTATATACACTGACACACACCTCTCAATGTATATACACTGACATACACCTCTCAGTGTACATATACTGATGCACACCTCTCACTGTATATACATTGACAAACAGCTCTCAGTGTATATACATTGACACACACCTCTCAGTGTATTTACACTGACACCTCTCAGTGTGTATACACTGACACCTCTCAGTGTATATACACTGAGAGGTGTATATACACTGTATATATCATTCAGTGTATATACCTCGAGACGTATCACTCAATGTATATACACTGAGAGGTGTGTCAGTGTATATACAGTGACAGGTGTGTGTCAGTGTATATACACTGTGAGGTGTGTGTCAGTGTAAATACACTGAGAGGTGCGTCAGTGTATATACACTGAGAGGTGTGTGTCAGTGTAAATACACTGAGAAATGTGTGTCATTGTATATAGAGTGAGAGGTGTGTGTCAGTGTATATACAGTGAGAGGTGTGTGTCAGTGTATATACACAGAGAGGTGTGCATCAGTATATATACAGTGAGAGGTGTGTGTAAGTGCATATACACTGAGAGGTGTGTGTAAGTGTATATACACTGAGAGGTGTGTGTCAGTGTATATACACTGAGAGGTGTGTGTCAGTGTAAATACACTGAGGTGTGTGTGTGTCAGTGTATATACACTAAGAGATGTGTGTCAGTGTATATACAATGAGAGGTGTTTGTGTCAACGTATATACACTGAGAGGTGTGTGTGTCAGTGTATATACACTGAGAGGTGTCAGTGTATACACACTGAGAGGTGTCAGTGTATATACACTGAGAGCTGTTTGTCAATGTATATACACTGAGAGGTGTGCATCAGTATATACACTGACATACACCTCTCAGTGTACATATACTGATGCACACCTCTCAGTGTATATACATTGACAAACAGCTCTCAGTGTATATACACTGACACACATACCTCTCAGTGTATATACGTTGACACAAACACCTCTCATTATATATACACTGACACACATCTCTCAGTGTATATGCACTAACACCTTTCAGTGTATATACACTGACACACACACACCTCAGTGTATTTACACTGACACACACCTCTCAGTGTATATACACTGACACACACCTCTCAGTGTATATACACTTACACACACCTCTCAGTGTATATACACTTACACACACCTCTCAGTGTGTATATACTGATGCACACCTCTCAGTGTATATACACTGACACACACCTCTTAGTGTAGATACACTGACACACACCTCTCACTGTATATAAAATGACACACATTTCTCAGTGTATTTACACTGACACACACCTCTCAGTGTATATACACTGACGCACCTCTCAGTGTATTTACACTGACACACACCTCTCAGTGTATATACACTGACACACACCTGTCACTGTATATACACTGACACACCTCTCAGTGTATATACATTGAGTGATACGTCTCGATGTATATACACTGAATGATACACACCTCTCGGAGTATATATCTCAGTAGGTAGTCCGTTGGCTAATTCGGTTTCAAGTCTGTCGACTAAACAAATACTTATTAAGGCTGTGTGTGACCTGTTCACACACACACACACACACACACACACACACACACACACACACACACACACACACACACACACACACACGTACACACACACACACACACACACACACACACACACACACACACACACACACACACACACACACACACACACACACTGAGGTACTGAGGGATTGAGGGACAAACAGGGGTACCAGAGAGTATACCTCGACCGCGACAGAACACAAGAAAGGACTACACTGAAAGAGAGGGTAGAGACGCAACAAGGAACGAGAGGCAATGACGAAGATGAGCAGGACCCAGACACAGGAGGAAGGGCAAACACACCCCACAGAATCTCCCACCAAAAGACTCCAACCACGACATTCCCAACGCAACTGAGCAACCTATACTACAACCCACTCACTGTTCCCTCTACCACCAACCCCCATATCACAAACCTCACCCCAACAGCTGTCCCTTATGGGCATTCTGACCCCACCCCCATCATCACAAACCCCACCTACACCACAGCCCCATATAGGCCTCCACCAAGGCTCTCGCTACCCCAACCCCAATATTCTTGCATGACCACAATGATAGAAAAGAAACTGAAAGTTTGGTACACAAACGCGGATGTAATAACGAATAAACATGAGGAGTGGAACGAAAGAATCAGTGAAAAATCCCCAGACATCATAGCAGTCACAGAAACAAAACTCGCTGAGACAATAACAGACACAATCTTCCCAATGGGAAATCAGATCCTGAGGAAAGATAGAAGGAGTAGAGGGGGAGGAGGGGTTGCACTGCTCATAAAACACCGATGGGGATTTGAGGAAATGGAAGGCATGGACATGATTGGAGAAAGAGACTACATTGTAGGTACAATTCAGTCCGGAGAACATAAAGTAGTCATTGGAGTGATGTATAACCCACCACAGAACTGCAGGAGGCCAAGAGAGGAGTACGAAGAAAACAACAGGGTGATGGTGGACACACTGGCTGAGGTGGCAAGAAGAGCTCACTCGAGCAGAGCAAAGTTACTGGTAATGGGCGATTTCAACCACAGGGAGATCGACTGGGAAAACCTGGAGCCATATGGGGGTCCCGAAACATGGAGAGCCAAGATGATGGATGTGGTACTTGAAAACCTCATGCATCAACATGTCAGGGACACAACCAGAGAGAGAGAGGAGGATGAGCCAGCAAGACTGGATCTTGTGTTCACCCTAAGCAGTTCAGACATTGAGGACATCACCTACGAGAGGCCCCTTGGAGCTAGCGATCATGTGGTGCTGAGTTTTGATTATATAGTAGAGTTACAAGTGGAGAAGGTAACAGGAACTGAAGGGGTCAGGCCAAACTATAAAAGGGGGGACTACACAGGTATGAGAAACTTCTTGCAGGAGGTTCAGTGGGTCAGAGAAATGGTAGGAAAATCAGTAAACGAGATGATGGAATATGTGGCAACAAAGTGCAAGGAGGCAGAGGAAAGTTTTGTTCCCGAGGGAAACAGAAATAATAGGAAGACTAAAACGAGTCCTTCGTTTACCCGAAGGTGTAGGGAGGCAAAAACTAAGTGCAACAGAGAATGGAAAAGGTACAGGAGGCATAGGACCCAGGAAAACAAGGAGATTAGTTGAAGAGCCAGAAACGAGTATGCACAGATAAGGAGGGAGGCCCAGCGACAGTATGAAAACGACATAGCATCGAAAGTCAAATCTGACCCGAAACTGCTGTATAGCCACATTAGGAGGAAGACAACAGTCAAGGACCAGGTGATAAGGCTGAGGAAAGAAGGTGGAGAACTCACAAGAAACGATCAAGAGGTATGTGAGGAGCTCAACACGAGATTTAAGGAAGTATTTACAGTAGACTCAGGAAGGACTCTGGGGGGGACAGACCAGATGGGGACACCAGCAAGGAATACACCAACAAGTGTTGGACGACATACATACAGATGAGGAGGAGGTGAAGAAACTGCTAAGGGACATCGATACCTCAAAGGCAATGGGACCGGACAACATCTCCCCGTGGGTCCTTAGAGAGGGAGCAGATATGTTGTGCGTGCCACTTACCACAATCTTCAACACGTCCCTGGAAACTGGGCAACTACCTTAGGTATGGAAGACGGCAAATGTAGTTCCCATTTTTAAAAAAGTAGACAGAAAAGAGGCACTAAACTATAGACCTGTGTCATTGACGTGTATAGTACGCAAAATTATGGAGAAGATTATCAGGAGGAGAGTGGTGGAGCAACTGGAACGGAACAAGAGTATAAATGCCAACCAGCACGGATTCATGGAAGGCAAATCCTGTGTCACAAACCTTCTGGAGTTTTATGATAAAATAACAGAAGTAAGACACGAGAGAGAGGGGTGGGTTGATTGCATCTTCTTGGACTGCAAGAAGGCCTTTGACACAGTTCCTCACAAGAGATTAGTGCAGAAGCTAGAGCATCAGGCGCATATAACAGGAAGGGCACTGCAATGGATCAGAGAATACCTGACAGGGAGACAACAACGAGTCATGGTACGTAATGATGTATCACAGTGGGCACCTGTGACGAGCGGGGTCCCACAGGGGTCCGTCCTAGGACCAGTGCTACTTTTGGTATATGTGAACGACATGATGGAAGGGTTAGACTCAGAAGTGTCCCTGTTTGCAGATGATGTGAAGTTAATGAAGAGAATTAAATCTGATGAGGACCAGGCAGGACTTCAAAGAGACCTGGACAGACTGGACACCTGGTCCAGCAAATGGCTTCTCGAATTTAATCCTGCCAAATGCAAAGTCATGAAGATAGGGGAAGGGCACAGAAGACCACAGACCGAGTATAGGCTAGGTGGCCAAAGACTGCAAACCTCACTCAAGGAGAAAGATCTTGGGGTGAGTATAACACCGAGCATGTCTAAGGAAGCACACATCAACCAGATAACTGCTGCAGCATATGGGCGCCTGGCAAACCTGAGAACAGCATTCCGATACCTTAGTAAGGAATCGTTCAAGACACTGTACACCGTGTATGTCAGGCCCATACTGGAGTATGCAGCACCTGTTTGGAACCCGCACTTGATAAAGCACGTCAAGAAACTAGAGAAAGTACAAAGGTTTGCGACAAGGTTAGTTCCAGAGCTAAGGGGAATGTCCTATGAAGAAAGATTAAGGGAAATCATCCTGACGACACTGGAGGCCAGGAGGGTCAGGGG
>NC_091312.1:31156182-31231182 GCF_038502225.1 Cherax quadricarinatus
TCCCAACACAGTTCCTAACATTCGCCAGAAACAGACCTCCCTGGAACACTTTTTTGAGCGACAGGGGTCCAGTGACTCTCAAGTTGGTACTATGGCATTAAAAAACAAAGGAGGGAAGTAACCCGAATAAGGACTTGGTACCTGAAGTCTTTATGGAAGGGGATTCCCCTTCCAAACACTTCATCCTCTCCCCTTCTCCTGTCTTCCATACATCACCATGTCTTCAATAAAGGTAAATGTGATGTTATTATTGTTTTATTCTTCATGTATCGTTGTTTTCTGTGTAGGTAAATGTATATTTCATGTAGAAATCATTTTTTTAACACTTTTGGGTGTCTAAAACAGATTAATTGGATTTCCATTATTACTTATGGGGAAAATTAATTTCGAATAAGTCAGATTCAGGATAAGTCACACTCTCTGGAATGGATTAATTACGTAATACGGGGGTCCACTGTATTGTATATTGATTTTCTAAAAGTATTAATTATTATTTGTAAATGTATATGAAAGATAATTGTAAAATTGCTACTTTAATGCATGTCATGCAGTGTATATTCATATAGGAGGGCCCTGCTTTATGGTGTTTCGTTAATACAGACATTTCAAATTACGTCTACCTATAAATTCGTTTATACGGCTCCTGATTCGCTGTTATGGTGTCTGCGCACCACTCTTTCTCTCAGTTTGTTTACATGCTCCGTGAGCTCTAAATCTCTCGATTCTGTCTGGAAGCTTTTCAAAGTTTCAAGTGTTTTAACCCTTTGAGAGTCCAAGCCATAGTTCTATGCCTTGTCCACAGGGTCCAAGCTGTAGTTTTACTGTATGAGCTCAGCTCACTCAGATACGAGAGAATGGATCTATGTGGTAAGTGTGCACCATGTAAAACAAATACTGCAGCACACAGTGCATAATGAGGAAAAAAAACTGCGACTATGTTTTTTGATTAAAACAGTGACCTTGCGGTGTACTTTTGTATGGTTTTACAGTTGTATTCTCGGTTTCTTTGTCTCATTTGATAGAATACAAGACATATAATAGGAATAGAGATGATTTTGATTAGTTTTAACCCTTTGACTGTTGCAAGCCCCTTTCTGAAACTGTCATTCTGTCGCAAAAGTTTTTGAAAAAAACAAATTTCTTATGAAATGATAGAGAATCTTTTCCCAATGGTAATGACACTAAAAGTAAGAAATTTGGTCGAAAACTCACGGAATTACGGTCTCGTGAAGTTAGTGGTCTCGGCGACACATACACATCGGCAATTTCCCCGACTTTGAGCCCTGTTTTTGGCCAATTCCCTTGTTCCAGTTGACCAAACTCATAGCTATTTCTTTAGAACTCCATTTTTTCTATCAGTTGAGTACAAGAAACCACTCATTTACCAATTTGAACTACCCAATTAAATAGTCAGAAATTGGCAATTTGGCCAACTTCACGCAAATTAAAAAAGATGCCAATTTCAAAATAATGTCCAGAATAAACAATGTAGACATTCTTGGCACTAAAATAACATATCCTCTGTTCATTAGTCACGTCTCTAGGCCCCTCTTATATTACTATTGCTTTGTATTTTGATTTTTTTATTCATACAAAAAAATACAAAATTTTCTGTTATGTAGACTAATGCTTTATTGTAAAAATGATATAAATGATATCAGTGCACTAGTGAAAGAATATTAGACTCCCCAGTTGATGTGTATTGGACATGTGGTGTGATTTGCTTACTCCTGAACATTGGTAAAAATCGAACATTTCCGCTATTTTGAGCTCAATTTCAAGGTCGTTTTCATCGTGAAAGTAATGAAAATCATCTCTATTTCTGTAATATGTTTTCCATTTTATCACCTGAGACCATGAAAACGAAAATACAACGATAAATGCTATATGAAAATACATCTCAAAGTCGGCATTTTAATCCAAAAAAAACGGTCAGTTTTTTTTTCTCATTACGCACTGCGTGCTGCAGGATTTTTTTGTGGTGCACACTGACCACACAGACCCATTCTCTCACATTTGGGCCTACCAGCTTTCTCCTGCTTGATTTGAAGCCCCTAGAATTTAAGCGTATTAATACATCAGAAACAGTGGCACGTAAGACGTACATATACGACGTAAACAGTCAAAGGGTTAATAATGAAAGTAGCTTGAAATTGAGCTCAAAGTAGCGGAAATGTTCGATTTTTGTCGATGTTCAAGAGTAAACAAATGATGTCACACGTCTAACACACATCAACGGTGGGTCTAATATATGTTCACAAATGCACTGATATTATTTATACAGTTATTACAATATTGCATAACAGCAAATTTTCTATTTTTTGGTGTGAATAAAGATTCTCTGTGTGAACAAAAAAACATTATGGAATTCATTTGTAAAGCCTGGAAAATTAACTAATAAATAGAGGAAATGTACTGTAGTGTCAGGAATGCCTGCATTGTTTATTCTGAACCCTACATTGAAATTGGAATATTTTGAACTTTATGTGAAATTGGCCAAATTACTAATTTCCGATCACTTTATTGGATAGTTGAAATAGTTAATGGGGCAGTTTCTTGTGCTTAGTTGATAAAATGGAAGTAATACTAGCAAAATAGCTAAGAATTTGGTTAACTGGAATAATGTTATTGCCTAAAATAGTTGTTAAAGTGGGCAAAATTGCTGATGCGTAAATATATTGCTGACACAGTAAAATTAGTGATAGTGTAATTTCATCAGTTTTCTATCAAATCTTGTACTTTTTGTTTTATTACCTTCAGAAAAAGAAAAAGGTTACTATTTCGTAAGAAAAAAAAAATTTTTTTTTTTAAATTCTTGGACGCTGTGGACATGGCATAAAACTTTGGCTTGGACCCTCAAAGGGTTAAATTTATTATGTATATTATACTATTTTTGTGTTACAATGGCATCTAAGGTTAGTTGTAATAAAAAGAGGAGTTGCAGTTGCCAAGTTTCAAAGTAGGAGTTAAGCCAGGCAAGGGAGTAACTAAGAGAGTGTCTCACTTGTGTTGAAGATGCAATAACACAGGAAGAATGTCTCTCTAGGGCACTTAAAATGTCATATATTTATGCTGTCATAGACATTTTCAATAATATTTTTGCAGATTATGTAAAAAACACACACTACACATCATGTAATAGACGGTCAGACGGACACACAGTAAATGGCCAGTTGGACATGTATTAGACCATTTAGATGATCGACTGGGAGTGATTGGGTGTTTTGCTGTGAGCCAGGGTGTGTTGCCGTGAGCCAGGGTGTGTTGCCATCGGCCAGGGTGTGTTGCCAGGAGCCAGGATGTGTTGCCATGAGATTGGGTGTGTTGCTGTCAGCCAGGGTGTGTTGCCATGAGACTGGGTGTGTTGCTGTGAGCCTGGGTGCATTGCCTGGATGTTTTGCTGTTATGCAGGCTACTGCATTAATGCGAAGAGAATTTGTTTAGTGTCACTAGTCACCCCAAGTTGGACATCTGATACGTGTCCTTCTCACTCTTTAACCCGTAAACAGTCCAAATGTATATATACACTCACTACCGTACTGCCCCAACTTTTTTGAGAAAAAAAACATTGTTGTTTTTAATAGGAAAAAAGAGCATATGGTACTCAGGCATCCCCAATTATTTTAATATGGTGCACAGTGAGTGCGCACACCCATTCTCTCATGTCTAGGTGACTCAGGCTTATGGTGGCAATGATAAATGTATGACACATAAAACGTATATATACGTTTGGGGCACTAGCAGTAAAAACGTATATATACGTTTGGACCGTTTATGGGTTAATACGTGTCTATCTGACCATCATCTGACTGTCTATTATGTGTCCACCCAAAACTTTGACATTATATATACGTATGTGGAGCATTATTCCGACAATACACCTTACATTATATGCAAATTATCTTCACATTGATGCAGTAACCTGCATAACAGTTGCCGTGAGCGATGGTGTGTTGTCATTGATTGTGTGTTTACAGAATTTGTGTGCTCTGTCTCTGTGTTCTGGCAATTTTTCAAAGTTTCAAATTCAACACTCACTACAACTTACAAAATCGTAATGAAACGATTGCAAACAAACCATACCACAGGTGGGGTTTGAACCCGTGATCAGAGAGTCTCAAAACTCCAGACCGTCGCGTTAGCCACTGGACACAGTGGTGCCTATGCTAACTTTCCTATGGTGTAGAAATATGCCTAGTTGGACGAATCTTATTGAAGCTAGCTGGTCTAGTGGCTAACGTGACGATCTGGAGTATTGAGACTCTCTGACTGCAGGTTCAAACCCCATCCGTGGTATGGTTTGTTTGCAATCATGTCATTACGATTTTGTGAGTCATGTTGACGGCTTTGAGGGGACTTGAGCTAGAGTTCGTCATGGCAATCCTAGTGGGAGATTCGTCTGTAAAACTTGCATTTGTGGACACAGTGGTGTCTATGCTAACCTTCCTATGGTGTACAAATATACCTAGTTGGATGAATCTTATTGAAGCTAGCTGCTCCAGTGCCTAACGCGACGGTCTGGAGTTTTGAGACTCTGAGCACGGATTCAAACCCCACCCGTTGTATGGTTTGTTTCACCACTTACTATGTATAAGCTAAGGATGAAAATATTTTAAGGTAAGTAATGTGTATACTGTGCAGTTATTTTACTTTCATATAATTTTTATAGGCCTAGCTCTATTGCACACTTAATATATGATAGTGTAAACATGATGTCAGGCCTTATATGTATTAAAAAGTGAAAAAAAAGGTGATTCACTTTATGGTAATTGTCACCTTATGGTGGTAAAATGGAACCTAACCTGCCATATAATTGGGGTCCTCCTGTATATGAATAAGCAGTTGCCTAATATTTTGGTGTTTATGCATTTTTTTTCTTTAATACATCAGCCGTCTCCCACTGAGGCAGGGTGACCCAAACAAGAAAGAAACACTTTCACCATCTTTCAATATTTTCACCATCATTCACACAATATCACTGTCTTTTCAGAGGCACCCAGATACGACAGTTTAGTTGTCACTCCAAACAGCCAATATCTCATACCACTCCTTTAAAGTGCAGGCATTGTACTTCCCACCTTCAGGACTCAAGTCCAGCTAAGCAGTTTCCCTGAATCCCTTCTCAAAATATTACCCTTCTCACACTCCAGCAGCTAGTCAGGTCCCAAAAACCATTCGTCTCCATTTACTCCTATCTAACATGCCACACATACCTGCTGCATGTCCATGCCCCTTGCATACAAAACTTCTTTTACCCCCTCCCTCCATCCTTTCCTAGGACGATCCCTACTCCTCCTCCCTTCCACTACAGATTTATACACCCTCCATGTCATCCTATTTTGCTCTGCCCTCTCTAAATGACCGAACCACCTCAACAATCCCTCTTCAGCCCTCTGAATAATACTTTTAGTAACTCCAAACCTCCTAATTTCCACACTGCGAATTCTCTGCATAATATTTATTCCACACTTTGCCCTTAGACACGATATCTCCACTGCCTCCAGCCAGCAGCCTCCTCCTTGCTGCAGCATTTACAACCCATGCTTCACACCCATACCACTATACTCTCATATATTCCCTTCTTTGCCTCCATGGATAATATTTTTTTTTTTTGTCTCCACAGATACCTCAATGCACCACTCACCTTTTTTCTTTCATTAATTCTGTGGTTAATCTCGTCCTGCATGAACCGTTCTGCTGACAAGTCTACTCCCAAATATCTGAACACATTCACTTCTTCCATACTCACTCCTTCCAATGTGATATCCAATTTTTCATTACCTAACTTGTTTGATACCCTCATCACCTTAATCTTATCTATGTTCACTTTCAACTTTCCTTCTTTGCATACCCTCCCAAACTTGTCCACTAACTTTTGCAACTTCTCTTTAGAATCTCCCAAAAGCACAGTATCATCAGCAAAAAGTAACTGTGTCAAGTCCCATTTTGTATCTGATTCCAAATAATTTAATTCCACCGCTCTCCCAAATACCCTAGCATTTACTTTTGTTTAACCCTTTCAGGGTCGGTGCCATACTTGTATGGCTTGAGAGTCAGGGCCGGTGCCATACTTGTGCGTGTAAATTTTAGCATGGAAATTCTTTGAGCGGAAGAAAGCTGGTAGGCCTACATGAAAGAATGGGTCTGTGTGGTCGGTGTATGCAGTATAAAAAATCCTACAGCACGCAGTGCATTATGAGAAAAAAAATACTCGATCCATGTTTTTGGGTTAAAAACAGCGACTTTACAGTGTATTTTTGTATGGTATTTATTGTTTTATACTCGTTTTCTTGGTCTCATTTGATAGAATGGAAGATATATTACAGAAATAGAGATTTTTTGATTGGTTTCACAATGAAAAGTACCTTTAAATTGAGCTCAAAGTAGTGGAAATGTTCAATTTTTGCCGATGTTCAAGAGTAAACAAATCACGCCACACGTCCAGTACACGTCAACATGTGAATCTAATATTCTTCTAATTTTTTGTGAGAATAAAAATTCAAAATGGAAAGCAAGAGTAATATAAGAGGGGCCTGGAGACATGGCTAATGAACAGAGAAAATGTTATTTTAGTGCCAGGAATGTCTGTCTTGTTTATTCTGGACCCTATTTTGAAATTGGCATCTTTTGAAATTTGTGTGACATTGGCCAAATTGCCAATTTTTGACCTCTTCATTGGGTAGTTGAAATGGGTAAATGGGCATTTTTTGTACTCATTTGATAGAATAAATGGAGTTGTAGCGAAATAGCTATGATTTTAGTTGACTGTAACATTGGAATTGGCCGAAAATAGGTCTCAGAGTGGGTGAAATCGCCAGTGCGTAAATATCGTCGAGACCGCTAACTTCGCAAGAGCATAATTCCACAAGTTTTCCATCAAATTCCATACTTTTGGTATCATTACCATCGGGAAAGGATTCTCTATCATTTCATAAGAAAAAATATTTTTTTTTAATATTTTCGACCAGGGTGTACACGTTTATAGATTGGCAACTGACATATCGGATCATTATTTATTTGTAGCTACAGTTAGGGTAAGAGGTAGATGGGAAAAGAGGAAAATGGCAACAAGAAGTAAGAGGGAGGTGAGAGTGTATAAACTAAGGCAGGAGGAAATTCAGGTGAGATATAAGCAACTATTGGCAGAAAGGTGGACTGGTGCAAGTATGAGCAGTGGGGGGTTGAAGAGGGTTGGAATAGTTTTAAAAATGCAGTATTAGAATGTGGGGCAGAAGTTTGTGGAGGGTGGGTGCAGGAGGAAAGAGGAGTGATAGGTGGAATGATGAAGTAAAGGTTGTGATAAAAGAGAAAAAGTTAGCTTATGAGAGGTTTTTACAAAGCAGCAGTGTTATAAGAAGAGTAGAGTATATGGAGATTAAAAGAAATGTGAAGAGAGTGGTGAGAGAGTGCAAAAGGAGAGCAGATGATAGAGTGGGAGAGGCACTATCAAGAAATTTTAATGCAAATAAGAAAAAAATTTGGAGTGAGTTAAACAAGTTAAGAAAGCCCAGGGAACAAATGGATTTGTCAGTTAAAAACAGAGTAGGGGAGTTAGTAGATGGGGAGAGGGAGGTTTTGGGTAGATGGCGAGAATATTTTGAGGAAATTTTAAATGTCGACAAAGAAAGGGAGGCGGTAATTTCATGCACTGGACAGGAGGTATAGAATCTTTTAGGAGTGAAGAAGAACAGGATGTGAGTGTGGGGGAGGTGCATGAGGCATTACGTAGAATGAAAGGGATAAAGCAGCTGGAACTGACGGGGTCATGACAGAAATGCTAAAAGCAGGGGGGGATATAGTGTTGGAGTTGTTGGTATTTTTGTTTAATAAATATATGAAAGAGGGGAAGGTACCTAAGGATTGGCAGAGAGCATGTATAGTCCCTTTATATAAAGGGAAGGGGGACAAAAGAGATTGTAAAAATTATAGAGGAATAAGTTTATTGAGTATACCAGGAAAAGTGTAGGGTAGGGTTATAATTGAAAGAATTAGAGGTAAGACAGAATGTAGGATTGAGGATGAGCAAGGAGGTTTTAGAGTAGGTAGGGGATGTGTAGATCAAGTGTTTACATTGAAGCAAATATGTGAACAGTATTTAGATAAAGGTAGGGAAGATTTTATTGCATTTATGGATTTAGAAAAGGCATATGATAGAGTGGATTGGGGAGCAATGTGGCAGATGTTGCAAGTGTATATGGAATAGGTGGTAAGTTACTAAATGCTGTAAAGAGTTTTTATGAGGATAGTGAGGCTCAGGTTAGGGTGTGTAGAAGAGAGGGAGACTACTTCCTGGTAAAAGTAGGTCTTAGACAGGGATGTGTAATGTCACCATGGTTGTTTAATATATTTATAGATAGGGTTCAATTGAAAGTTTATTCTCTATAAGGATTACAATGCTGAGTTTACAGAATTTGGTTATTGTGTGGTTTACATGTAGTAAAATAATAATTAGAGAGTGTACCACTAGAACACCTAGCATGGCTAGGCATTTCGGGCAGACTTAGATTAAATCTTAAGTTTAAAATATTACTAAATTATGAGGTAAGTTGGTATTATGGCTAAGTGACTAAATACTAGTTTGTGAGTTTAGCAATGTGAATGCTTTTGTTTTGGCACTATACATAGTTTCAGTATTGGAGTATCACAGGCCAACTTATGACTGGTTAAGATTCATTATTTTGAGATTGAGAATGATATTTCTGTTTATGGTCAGATGGGTGAGTGAGTGTAAGTGTGAACCACCAGGTGGTATTCGTATAATTAGTTGACAGGGTGTATCAGGGAGATAAGATGTTTTCTGATGGTAGTTTTGAAGGTGATGAATGTGTCTGCAGTTCTAGAATTTTCAGGTAGGGTGTTCCAGATTTTAGGGCCTTTGACATACATTGAATTTTTGTAAAGGTTTAGTCGGACACGGGGAATGTCAGAGATGTTTGTGTCTGGTGTTGTGCCTGTGGGTTCTGTCACAACTATCAAGAAAGCATTTTAGGTCAAGGTTAATATTGGAATTT
Source organism: Cherax quadricarinatus (assembly GCF_038502225.1). Taxonomy (NCBI): domain Eukaryota; kingdom Metazoa; phylum Arthropoda; class Malacostraca; order Decapoda; family Parastacidae; genus Cherax; species Cherax quadricarinatus. Next base: position 31,165,194 of record NC_091312.1, read on the forward strand.
AAGGTCCTGTAGATGTAGATTGCACAGTAGTAAGTGTGGATGTACTGAACAGGGAGTAAGTTTAGATCTATGAAGAGTGGGGGGGTGTGTTGCCAGGGATGTGATTTAGTGATTATTCTTACTGTGGCTTTTTGTTGGGTTATTATTGGCTTTAGGTGTGTTGCTGCAGTTGAACCCCAAGCACAGATAGCATAGGTGAGGTATGGATATATAAGTGAATGGTATAGTGTGAGAAGGGCAGTTTGCGGCACGTAGTATCGTATCTTGGAGAGGATCCTAACCGTTTTTGATACTTTTTTGGTTATGTGTTGGATATGGGTGCTGAAGTTCAGGTTGTTGTCGAGGTATAGGCCAATTAATTTGCCCTCATTATGCCTGGCAATTAGGGTGTTGTCGATCTTAATGTTAATTTGCACATCTCCTGCTCTGCTACCAAACATAATGTAGTAGGTTTTGTCAGCTTTAAGCGTAAGTTTGTTGGCTGTCATCCAAGTCGATATTTTGATCAGCTCCTCATTAACAATGGTGTTGAGGGTGGCAAGATTAGGGTGAGAGATGACACAAGTCGTGTCGTCAGCAAAGAGAATGGGGTTCAGGTGTTGAGATATGTTTGGAAGATCATTGATGTATATGAGGAAGAGCAGGGGACCAAGGACACTTCCCTGCGGAACTCCAGTATCAAGTGGCTGTGTTGTTGATGCTGTGCCTTTAATGGTGACATACTGATACCTATTAGTAAGGTAAGATTTGAAATATACAAGCGCATGGCCTCTTATACCATAATGGTCAAGTTTGTGGAGTAGGATGCTGTGGTCTACTGTGTCAAAAGCTTTTCTTAGGTCAATAAAAATTCCTAGTGGATATTCCTTATTTTCCAATGCTGTGTAAAGCAGATCTGGCATTTTTATGATTGCATCGTTAGTGCTTTTATTTTTCCTGAATCCAAATTGGCAGGGGTTGAGTATGTTTTGTGCCATTTTAAATGAATATAGTCTCCTGTGCACGAGTTTCTCAAAGATTTTGGATAGCAACGGTAAGTTTGATATTGGCCTATAGTTGTTTAAATCTGTAGGGTCACCACCTTTATGTATTGGTGTAACCCTTGCCGTCTTGAGTAGTTTCGGGAAGGTACTAGTTTCTAGTGACTTGTTAAAAGTAATGAGATAGTATGTAAATGCTAGGGCGTTCGGGAGAGGGGTGGGATTAAATTATGGGGAATCAAATACAAAATGGGAATTGACACAGTTGCTTTTTGCTGATGATACTGTGCTTATTGGAGATTTTAAAGAAAAATTGCAAAGTTTAATGGACGAGTGTGGGAGTGTGTTTAAAGGTAGAAAGCTGAAAGTGAACATAGAAAAGAGTAAGGTGATGAGGGTACCAAATGATTTAGATAAAGAAAAATTGGATGTCAAATTGGGGAGGAGAGTATGGAAGAAGTGAATGTTTTCAGATACTTGGGAGTTGATGTGTTGGCGGATGGATTTATGAAGGATGATGTTAATCATAGAATTGATGAGGGAAAAATGGTGAGTGGTGCATTGAGGTATATGTGGAGACAAAAAACATTATTTATGGAGGCAAAGAAGGGAATGTATGAAAGTATAGTAGTACCAACACTCTTATATGGGTGTGAAGATTGGGTTGTGAATGCAGCAGTGAGGAGGCGGTTGGAGGCAGTGGAGATGTCCTGTCTAAGGGCAATGTGTGGTGTAAATATTATGCAGAAAATTCGGAGTGTGGAAATTAGGAAAAGGTGTGGGGTTAATAAAAGTATTAGTCAGAGGATTGTTGAGGTGGTTTGGTCATTTAGAGAGAATGGATCAAAGTAGAATGACATGGAGAGCATTTAAATCTGTAGGAGAAGGAAGGCGGGGTAGGGGTCGCCCTCGAAAAGGTTGGAAGGAAGGGGTAAGGAAGGTTTTGTGGGCGAGGGGCTTGGACTTCCAGCAGGCGTCCGTGAGCATGTTCGATAGGAGTGAATGGAGACGAATGGTATTTGGGACCTGACGATCTGTTGGAATGTGAGCAGGGTAATATTTAGTGAAGGGATTCAGGGAAACCGGTTATCTTTATATAGCCGGACTTGAATCCTGGAAATGGGAAATACAATGCCTGTACTCTAAAGGAGGGGTTTGGAATATTGGCAGTTTGGAGGGATATGTTGTGTATCTTTATATGTATATGCTTCTAAGCTGTTGTGTTCTGAGCACCTCTGCAAAAACAGTGATTGTGTGAGTGAGGTGACAGTGTTGAATGATGATGAAAGTATTTTCTTTTTGGGGATTTTCTTTTTGGGTCACCCTGCCTCAGTGGGAGACGGCCGACTTGTTAAAAAAAAAAAATTCAACCCTGTGAGCGAGTTCAGATCAAGGTTCTCGACCCTGATAGGGTCAATACTTATATCATGTACCTGTTTATGCTCAATGTCAATTGCAAAACTAACACATTTATAAATCTCTTCTTTCAATGCACTGACTGTATCCTACTAAGGGAGGGTTGCTCAAAAAGAAAGACTGAAGTTTCTCTATTAATTTTGTAATGTATACAAGAGAGGGGGTTACTGTCTCCTTGCTCCTGGCATTTTAGTTGCCTCTTATGACATTCATGGCTTATGAAGAAAAAAATCTGTTCCACTTCCCCATGGAGAACATTTATAAATATACTTTTAAAATCTTTATTATGAAATTTCTTGAGTCACCAGTTTCCAGTAGTTCCATTGTGCATTTTGTTGAAGCAACACTTTATATTTATATATGCAAAATAACACTTGCATATTTTTTTTTTTTTTAAATAGATCACCATTTCTTTATTTTTCCATGCCATAGCTGTTGTGTTTCATAAACTTCTACAACTTTCTCTTTCCTTTAATCTGTTGTTCCTTTTTCAAAAGGTGTCTGTCGAGATGTCTCTTGAATACTATCTGATATTTTTGCATCTTAGTGCACAGTGAGTGGCCCGGTGGCCTGGTGGGCTCCCTCCTGTGCTTTTCGACACGATGTGTCCTGTTCACCTTAGGTACCTGGGTGTTAGTCGACTGGTGTGAGTCGCATCCTGGGGGACAAGATTAAGGACCCCAATGGAAATAAGTTAGACAGTCCTCGATGACGCACTGTGGCTAACCCTCCGGGGTTAAAAATCCGAATGAAATCTTATCTTATCCTGTGCTTTTGATGTGGCTTTAAGTTACAAACAAAAATGCTAAAGCAGTAGAAGACCATTATTACAAATACAGCAATTGATATATTCTTGGATATCCACTATTGCACCAGTGATTGTTGGTGCCTGTATTACTGTAAAATCACCTCTGTTAATTTGTCTCTGAATTCTATATAATTCCTCTAATAGTAGAAGAAACTAGAGAGAAGGCTAAATACAGTATCCTCTTAACCCTTAAAAGGTCCAAACAAATCGACGTTCAAATTCGTAGTGCTACAAAAGTAGATCTACTTTTTTTACATATTTTCAAATATAAAAAAAAAAATGTAGATAAATTTTTTTTTTACACATTTTCACATGTAAAACAAAAAAAAAAATTACATTTTTTTACATACTTTCAGATGTTGAAAAAACGTATATATACGTTTGGACCATTTAAGGGTTAAACAACTTCCAGAATCTTTCTCTCTTGTCTGTATCCTCTCCTTGGGCAAACATTCCATTTCACATATCCTAATTTTATTCTAAACCATCATATTTTTTGAACTGAGTCCTGGTGGTGGGAAGTACAGTGCTTGCATTTTAGAGGAGGGGTCTGGGATATTGGCTGTTTGGAGTTGCATCTAAACTGTCATATCTGAGTGCTTCTGCAAAGACAGTGATTATGTGTGAAAGATAGTGAGAGTGTTGAATGATGGTGAAAGTGATTCTTTTTTGGGTCACCCTGCACCGGTGGGAGACAGCTGATTTGTTAAAAAAATAGTAATAATAATATAATCAAATTAAGCACCAAATTAGAAAAGGCCAGGTATTTTTTCCAGAATTGTTCATAAACATTACTATTACACTTTGAGCTCTCATTCTCTCAAATGTATTGAACTTGATCCTCTTTTCTTCTCCCCATTAAAACTCTTCTTTCCCATTTAAGTTTTTTTGTTGCTAGTATAGATAATGATTATTTTTTTTTTATTACAGAATAAGCCAGCACGTGCAGCAGTGTCTGCTGAAGCATTAAAAGAGGCTCAGTCAGCATGGCTACATCCTTCCCAAAACACTATTCACACAGCTCATCCTGTCCCTGTACTTCCTGTTGAAGGAGAATCAAATGTTCTTATTACTTCAGCTCTTCCATATGTCAATAATGTACCACACCTTGGAAATATTATTGGATGTGTTCTTTCAGCTGATTGTTTTGCTAGATTTTGTCGCTTGCGAGGTGACAATGTTTTGTACATTTGTGGGACAGATGAATATGGCACAGCAACAGAAACAAAAGCGCTTGCTGAGGGACTCACACCACAACAGATATGTGATGAATATCATGCCATACATTCTAACGTTTATAAATGGTTTAATATCAGCTTTGATCATTTTGGGCGTACAACAACAGAACACCAAACAAAGATTGCTCAAGATATTTTCTTTAAACTTGATGAAAATGGCAAAATCTTTAAAGAGTCTGTGGAGCAGCTTTATTGCAAGAAATGTGAACGTTTTTTAGCTGACAGATTTGTAGAGGGTACATGTCCTCATCTTGGTTGTGGGTATGAGGATGCTAGAGGTGACCAGTGTGATGGTTGCGGGAAGTTGATTAATGCCATGGAGTTAGTGAAACCTCGTTGTAAACTTTGTTCTAGTTCACCTGAGGTAAGATCCTCGAACCATCTTTTCTTGGACTTGCCATCAATTGAGCCTGACTTAAATTTATGGTTAGCAGCATGTTCCAAACAGTGGTCTAGCAATGCTAGAATTATTTGTGAATCATGGATAAGGGATGGTCTCAAAACTCGTTGCATCACTCGTGACTTGAAATGGGGTACTCCAGTTCCCAAAGATGGCTTTACTGATAAAGTATTCTATGTCTGGTTTGATGCTCCCATTGGCTATATTAGTATTACTGCCTGCTATACAAACCAGTGGGAAAAGTGGTGGAAGAACCCCAGTCTAGTGCAGTACTATGAGTTTATGGCTAAGGACAATGTTCCATTCCATGGTGTTGTGTTTCCTTCAACCCTTTTGGGTACTAGTGATAACTGGACTAAAGTCAATTATTTGATAGCCACTGAATATCTCAATTATGAGGATGGCAAGTTCTCAAAGAGTCGAGGTGTAGGTGTGTTTGGTGACCATGCCATTGAGACTGGAATTCCTAGTGATGTTTGGAGGTTTTACCTTCTATATCTTAGACCAGAGGTTCATGATACAGCCTTCTCTTGGGTTGATCTACAGACTAAAAACAACAGTGAACTTCTCAATAATTTGGGAAACTTTGTTCATCGTGCACTGTCCTTTGTGTTCAAATTCTTTGGGTCTTCTGTTCCAGCAGCCAAACCTATTGAATCTGATTTTGGAGTTATGGCTGCAATAAACCAGGAACTCCAGCTTTACACCTCAGCTTTGGCCAACAATCATCAAAGAGATGGCCTGCGGCATATTTTATCAATAACAAGGATTGGGAACCAGTACATCCAAGAGCACGAACCATACAAACTTATTAAGCCAGACCGGTCTGAAGAAGACAAGGAACGTGGAGCTACAGTGACTGCTGTTGCAGTCAACATTGTAGCTCTTGTTTCTGTCATTTTGGATCCTTATATGCCAAACACTGCAGAACACATCAAAATCTTCTTGAATAAGCCCCCACATTTACAAGGACTTCCCAGCTTATTTATGCAGTTCCTTCCTGCTGGTCATATCATTCAAGAACCTAAACCCCTTATTACTCCCATTGATGATGACATGATTAAAAAACTAAGTAAGCAATTTGCTGGTCAGGCTGCACCAGAAAAGAAACCCGCTAATCCAGCTGAAGTAGCACAACTTGAGAGCCTTATTATGGAGCAGGTAGATAAACTTCTAATTCTGGTATGTTTTTTAATACTGAGATCCTCCTCAATTTTTCTTTTTAATTTTTGTCACACTAAAAAGTAGCACTACTAGCAAGCTAATACAGTACCTGAATATGTATTGTATAAAACCACGACACCCCAGCCACTTAATTACACTAAACTAAACAAAATCAAATGCATCCAATTTATTGCTTGCATTTAAGCACTGAATAACCATGCATTTATAACACTACATTTATGTACATTCACATATATATATGCCTGCAGTTGTACAGTACATCTTCATAAATTCAAACATTAAAAGAAAGTGTACATATATGCATGCATATACAGACATGCACTCCCAAATCATGAACATCATATGTTGCTCATTTAAACTTTTAGTATGACTAGTAAAAAAATTAATTTAGATAAAATATGGTAACTGCAAAATTTTTCACAGTTAACTTGAGTTAGTACATATTCTTGTGTGATTGTTTAGTGTTATTAAAATGTGATTTTTATGTATTTCAGGGAAATAAGGTAAGAAAGCTAAAGGAAAGTGGTAATGCTGGCAAGGATGTTGTAGCTGCAGAAGTAGCAACTTTAATAAGTTTGAAGGGCCGGCTAGCAGCTGCACAGGGACTTAACACTGCTACTCCTGCTAAGGACAAAAAGAAGAAAGCAGGAGTAAATGCTGCAAAAGTGGAACACATTCCCCTTAGCACTCATGCTGGCCTCAATGGTGCACTAGATGAAAAAGATGTGAATCATCTCCAGGTTTTAGTTGCACAACAGGTAAAGTCTTCCTAATAGTGTATTATTTTCTATGTAAGTAGGGAGGAAGCATACATCAATCGTTGCTTCACAGCTAGTGAGATGGCAGTTTGATCTAAGCTTCCCTCTTCTTTATGTTAGTCACAATAGTGCAAAGATTTTGTTTGTTTGTTTGTTTGTGTGTGTGTGTGTGTGTGTGTGTGTGTGTGTGTGTGTGTGTGTGTGTGTGTATTGTAGGGGTTCTTAAATGGAGATATGGAGGGTTGAAGGTAGACACACTTGTTGGATGGTAACATATATTGTCAGACTGTGATGATGAACGTGGAGCCCAGCCTCTGCCTGTCTTAGCCTGGATGTCTACGCCGACTGAGAGGGAGGCAGAGGTACGACCGTACACATGCGCATCCCGTGACATCACACAAAGTCACAGGCCTAAAAGGGATCTCCTATCTAAAGCACATGGATGATACTAATATGCTATACAACACAGGGATCAGCAGCTATGCTGACAGCTCGGTCATGTTACGTATGTCGTCTCGACATACACTACTATCAATAGGCTGAACAGGCAGGCGGTTCTGTGCTGATTCTATACAATAACAAATTCATGTATATAACTTAGAATTAGTGGATGGTATCATAATGGGTGTTAACAAAATGAGTTTTACGTAGTGGATGTTAACGTAATCACTTTTAACATAATGAGTTTTAACGTAATGCATTACAAACTATAAGAACAAATCATTGTACAATATGGATGGAATTGATCGATCGATCTGTATTCATGCACTCTACGGATTCTGAGGAAGAATAAATATATATATACAAGGTGAAAGTAACAGCAAAGGCATCTGGTGCACTCAGACGATTACTGTCAATTCTCAGAATACGGAGGGAACGTGAATACGAAAAAAAAAAAAAATTCTGAAAAAACTAATCAGTTAATAACAAACAGTTGACAATTTACTTCATCTCGGACATCTAGTTATACAGACTATGTACATTTAAACCCAATTCTGCGAGGGTGAGGTTTACATATGCAGAATGGTTATCATCTCTGGGAGGATCGAATTCCTCTGCAATGGCTAACACATGCCTTGACTGAGGGAGATCTGAATGAGTATCTACAAAAGATACTTGTGGGTTTCTCATTACTTGTCGAGTACGCAAGGAGTAACGACATTAAGGTTGATTATGTGACTGAGTATTTGAGGTTGAGGGTACAGAGTCAAGAGGATTTTCAGCATCTGTCACATTAGTCTGGGTAGCAATATCATCAACATCGCATACTAATTTCATATGATCTAAATGCGATTCTTTGTACTTGCCAGTACTAATTTCTCTAACCTTATACTTATTACCAGAGATATGTTCTACAACTCGATAAGGTCCGACAAACTTTTTGATCGAGCTTAGGCATTGCGGATGTTTTGTTGAAATTTGTCAGCATTACTCTTGAACCTACTTTTTTACTTTTGATGGCTTAGCACGGCTATTAGTTACTCTAGTAAATTTTGCTGTTGATTTGTGAAGTGTTTCACGGTTTCTTCTAAAAACACTTTGAGCCATGCTGGTACGAGTTGCTACGAAATCATCAGGGTTGTAATTAGGTTTCGGAGTGGAATATAACAACTCATAGGGTAAACGCTTGTCTACACCATACAATACATAATGTGGAGTATCACCTATGGAAGCATTGTAAGCAGAATTTATGGCACATTGGACATCTGGTATGACTTCATCCCAAGTTTCACTATTGGGGTTGATAGTGGCTCTCAGGACATCAAGTACTTTCTTATTGGTTCTTTCGGCTAACCCATTGCTGGCAGGATGATGAGGAACAATGGTGGATTTAGAGATCTTGTATAAAGTACACAAATTTTCAAGAATCTCATTACAGAATTCACCTCCATTATCTGTTACTAAGGACTTTGGGGTGGTATGCCTGCAGATAATGCGTTCTTTAAACGCTTTAGCTACTGTCTCTGCAGTCTTATCTGCAATAGGAACTAACTCACAATATCTGGTGAAATGGTCTACCATAACACACAGATGTTTGTTGCCTTGGAGGGAACATTTAAAATTGGTTAACAAGTCAAGGGCAACTCTTTCCCACGGTTCGCTAGTGGTTGGGTACACTTGGATAGGATTAGGACCATTGACATTTCCTTTATGTTGCATACAGACACTACATTTCTTAACATACTCGGAAATGTCAGTTGCCATACGTGGCCAAAAGTATTTCATTCTGGCTTGTTTCACAGAACGATCCATACCAGGGTGTGCAACACCTGGTGCATCATGAACTAGCTGCAGAGCTACGTTCACTAGTGACTGTGGAATTACTAACTGGTACACTCTTCTACTTGGAGTACCCAACTCGGCTGTTCGATACAGTAATTCTTGGCTCATTACAAAGTCACTAATGGGTGCTGGTGGCTTCACAGTAAGAATAAGATCTTCCTGGAGCAGGAATCGAATCACACCAGACCACATGGGATCTGTTCTTTGGGCATTTTTGACATCCTCGACAGTAAATGGAGGATCTGCAGTAACTACACTAACGTGTCGCGATAAAGCATCTGTGACTACATTCGACTTGCCAGGTAAATGTTCAAAAGTGGGATTGAACTCTTGGATAGTCAAGGTCCGTCTGGCTAACCTTCCAGTAGGCTGTTTGTTCTGGAATAAACGTATCAGTGGCGCATGGTCTGTCAAGACATGAACAGGGTACTGGTAAATAATGTCTCGGAAGTGCTTTAAAGACCATACTATTGCTAAAGCTTCTTGCTCCGTTACTGTATAATTACGTTCAGCCTTCGTAAGGACTCGGCTAGCAAATGCAACTGCGTTGTACTTGCCATCAGTCTTCTGAGCTAGTACGGCACCTATGCCAATTGAACTAGCATCAGTTGTCAGATAGAAGGGCTTAGAAAAATCTGGGAATTTCAAAATTGGAGCAGCTGTTAACTTTTCTTTTAGAGTTTGGAATGCTCTTTCTTGATGGAAGGTCCAAACAAAAGGAGCATCTTTCTTAAGCAATTCAGTTAGCGGAGCAGCTATGGAAGAAAAATTGGCAATGAAAGATCTATAAAAACCTGCTAAGCCCACAAAGGATCTTATGGCATCAGCAGTTTTGGGAGTTGGAAAATTTAGTACTGCAGTTACTTTACTTTGATCAGTCGTAACCCCTCTAGGAGTGACTACGTGACCAAGAAACTTAATTTCTGATCTGAAAAATTGACATTTGGACAGTTTGATCTTTAAATTGGCTTCTTCAAGCTTGCCAAGTACTGTATCAAGTCTTTTCAGGTGTGTGTCCACGTCTTCGGACATGACGATTACGTCGTCTAAGTACACCATAAGTGCTTTACCTATAAGACCTCTAAAGATGTTGGTCATGAGTCTAGAGACCGTGATAGGAGACGATCGTAATCCAAACGCCATATGGAGGAAGTGATAATGACCTGTGGGAGTGGAGAATGCAGTTAACTCTTGGTTGTCCTCGTGAAGAGGGACTTGCCAAAACCCTTGTAACAAGTCCAGGGTTGAGAAGACTTTGTTATCCGATATTGCGTAAAAGGTCACCTAGTACAGGAAGTGGGAAGCGATCTGGAATGGTTTTCGCATTTAACTTCCTCAAGTCAATCACCGGGCGCCAAATGCTGTCCTTCTTAGGCACTAGGATCAAGGGCACATTCCAGGGTGAATTGCTATGTGCAGTAACTCCATCATTGAGCATTTGATTGATCAGTTCCTCTGCGACAGCAACTTGGGAATGGGGCATTCTGTACGCAGGTATATAAATAGGTCTAGTACCAGGTTCAAGTGGAATACGATGGGACAATAAGTTCGTTATACCCATCTTCTCACCTGGTAAGGCAATGGCTTTACGACGTTTGTTCAACAGCATCAACAAGCGCTGGACTTCGTCTGGAAAATCAGTGGGAGATAAGTCTTTCTCCTCAACTGGTGGGATAGATTGACCCAGCGGAGTGGATGAGGTCTCCACTGTTGAAATAGCACCGACCCACTGGTCAGGTGGCACGTCATCCTGTACTTGAACAGGGTAAGGATAGTGAACTAGGTCAACAAGGTTGGTATTTGCTCTGAGACGAGCACCGTGACCCGAAGTGTTAGCAAGGAGTAAATGGATCTTACTGTCTCTTACAACATGTAAGGAAGGTTCAACAAATAAACCCTTGACCTTGCAGGAATCACTGTCAACTAGGACGTTATCACCATCTGGAACATTAGGAACAACAACAGACACACTAGTGAGAACACTAGCCGCAACAGAGACGTCTTTCTGCAGACGGCATGTGACATCAACAAGAGATGGCATTACTAGTTTCGAGTAATCGTTTTCTGACAAGGCATCCCCTGTGGAGAAACTACTACTCGAACTAGCAGTCATTGCAGGGATAGGCTGTGCACTCAAGGCAGTCTGAGTGTCCTCGGACACTTGAGGCAATGGAACACTATCTTGCAAGTCTGAAGGTGTAGGCGGAACACAGATGGGAGTGACAGAGTTACTAGTGCCTGACCGCTTGGGTACGCTACTGGAGAATGCATTGGCTTGTAAGGACTTAATACGTACATCATACTCTGCAGCAGTATGACAGATTTCTGATCCAAGCTGGTAACCCCAGAATGGAACGATCAAGTCGTCAATTTGGGCATGCCATCGGTACGGGTCAAGCACAATGCGTAAGTCTCGCATGGAAGCAAATCCCAGTAGAAGGTCACCAGGGAAAGTAATCTGGTCTACAACAAGAAAAGCAGCAGTAAAGTCTCTGCCTTGGATAGTAAAGGTGAGCGAAGTCTGACCTCGGTCTCGCAGAAGGGAACCAGCTACTCCACTAAGGGAGGTTACAGTAGTTGGTTCAACGAGGAGGACACGTCGTAACTGCTTCTCTTTAAACAAGCTAGACCTAATGATATTAACTTGCGCACCAGAGTCCATGAACACATGAACGGGCGCATTATGGACAGAAGCTTGTACTAAAGGACCAATCGTTTCGTTAGGAGTTATATGCAAACAGAAAGGTGGGTTGTCATCGGAGAAGGCATTTTCTACTTCATCCCCAAATTCCTCTACGTCAGAGACGTGTGAAGCAGCATCAACAGCAGGGCTGTCAATCTCAAGGCTGGCTAAGGCTTCATAGGAATTTTGGACTGGGATGGTGTACTCGTTATCACCTACTTCTGTCACGACTGGACGAGTAGACTTGGGCGCTCGGATTCCCCCGAATTGGAAGAATGAGCCTGGTTCTGGTTAGTTTGTGAACCACGACGTATGTTTCCTCTCCTGGCTCTGCGGTTAGAACGGCCACGGAAGGATCTAAAGTACTGCATGTTGTAAAGAGCATTGCACTCAGATGTGTCATGTCCATGAATTCTATGATAAGTACAGTAGGGAAGATCTGACTGGTACTCATCATCAGTACGATGCTTCTTAGGGTGACTGTCATGACAATTAATAGCAATATGGCCATGGTAACCACAATTGTAGCAAGTTCTTTGACTGTGGGTACTGTACATACTACGGGTGCTACAGGAATGATGGCTCTTAACACTTGCTTTGGATGATGAACGCGAGTGATTAAGGTTGGGAGTTTTGGTAGTAGCACAAACTAGAGGAAGTACAGGAGTGGACAAGGTTTTTGGCATAGACTTACGATAAGGGAAGGTTCCCTCAGGACACAAATTTCGTACATGGATTAGAGCTGCAAGCGGTCTTGAATTGTATACATACATAGATGTCGGTGGCATTAGTTGTTTAATAACTCCAAATGCAGCTAATTTGGCAAACCCATCAAGGGCTGGTTTATCGTTATCTTTAAGGTACTTGGAATTTTGACCTGCTTTAACGAATGAGGACATTAGGTTATTAAGACGAAGAGCAAACTCATCTAATGACTCTTCTGGTCTCGGAGCTGTGCAAACTAATTCTTTGAGAACAACGAACGGATCGGTTTCTCGCACCAGTTCAAGATAATTGCGAATTAACTGTTCATAATCTTGCCACCTGGTTAGATCTTGAAAGTCCTTCATACAAATTAAGTTAAATACATGTGAGGCTGCTGGAGAACGGGCTAGACTCTCCTTTCCGATACTGATCAAACAACTCTCAGATGGAAGACCATCAACTGAAGCATCAGCTCTGGCTCTAACTGCGGTAAACCAACCTTCAAGGTTGTCTGGATTACCATTGAACAATGGCATAGCATCATACGAATCACGACTGAAATTACGCAGGCTAGAAGTCTGAGTATATCTATTGTTTGATAAGGAGTTACTCGAATTTTGGGCTGACACATTAATGGTTGTACTAGCAGCATGTGCTAAGGCATCGCTTGAGAAAACTTGAGACATATTTGCAAAAATGTAAAACAAGAATTTAGAGAAACAAAAGAAAATGTAGCTGAGGAACACACAACACAATGAACTTAAATGGGAAAAAAAAATGCTTAACTATTCTGCATAAGTAATTAAAAATTGACAGGTCACACAGTAAGCATAGAACTCACACAAGAAAAATATGCAACTGAACAAATAACACTTTGAAAATCAAGAGAACTTGTACTTTACTCAAATCTAATTTGCTCAACTTATACTTTAAATTGAATGAATGGCACAGTGAGTTGTCTTTACTTTCAATGCAATAGGGAAACACACAATAAAATGATAAAATGGACTCAATAAAACTTGTGCAAAAATAAAACTGAGACACAAATCAGTGAAATAAAATAAAATGGCACACAAAGAATAAAATATTATGCACAGAACAGAGCATAATAAACTGCACTGAAATAAACTGTAGCAATGTTGCAAAATAACAATGGCTAATCAACAAGTACTGCATAAAATTTCTGCAAGAAAACTTTAATGGCAACACAGTATTTGCACAAGAATTATTGCAAAATGAGTCAATGTGCAATCATAAAAAAATTATTACACACACAAGAAAAGAAATATATCAAGGAATGAACTTAGGGAACACTTTAACTCTTAACTGCACTCAAGCAACACTTAACAAGCAAAAGAACAATTTACTCTAAAAGAAGAACTTAAAAATTGCACTAAGAGTGAATTTGTTCAATGAAACATGAAAAATAATAGGTGCTAAAACACACAACAAAAAGGTTTGAACACTTACAGTGATGCAGAACACAACACATCAACATAAACACAATACTAGAATTTTCTTGCAATGAAACTTGGTGTGTGAAAAATTTTGTAAAAATGATTTCTTGCTTGCACAAAATAATGGCACTATTGTCTGTGGAAATAAGACAAATTAGACACTGGCTAAATGAAAGAATATGAACACAAGAATGTTCAACACACAGGGAACAAAACAAGAATACACAAATGCTGGGAAGAAAAAAAAAATATAACAGACAACACTAAGTTGTGATGCAGAATATATATAACTGAGACAACACTGAGTTGTGATGCAGAATAAAGCTGATAAATTACTGAAATACTTCACTGGAATACTGAGAACACAAGGTGATTCTGAAGTGGAAACAAATTCTATATTGCTCATATGTTGCACACACAACAAAGGAAAAACACTAAGGTACTTACTTCAAGTGTATAAAAAGACACACAACACAACAGACATAAGATAATGCACGAAAATTAACACTGAATTAAAGAGATAAAAAAAAAAATATTGCAAACAAACACTGAGTCTGATCGAGAGTCACTGAGTGTCACTAAGAAAAAAAAATCACTGGAAACAAAAGAAATGTCTCAACACTCGCAAATGTCTCTATGAAAAAAAAAATATTAACGCTGTAACGACTTGGTGTAGAATGAGGTAGATGGTAGTGGAGAGTAGAGGATTGTTTATGTCGTCTTGCTGCTGTCCTCTGCACACGTGATCGTAGAATTGCGCTTACATCGACGATGAACTCACACAGGAGACTTTTAACGGTGGCGCCACTGTTGAAGACACACTCTAGCTCTTGACCCCCTATGTGGTCCTTAAAATATGGTGCTATAACCCTTAGTAGTGCACCAAAACACTGGTAGAGGTTGGGTGAGTACCACAACACAGTGAGAGTGGTTGGGTTTGTGGGTTATGGCTTAGTGAGGCATCTGAGACCGCGTGGTGAGACACACGTGGTCGTGGGTGGTTGGGCCTATGGGTTGAATGGCGTAAGCCTCACTGAGAACAGCCACACTGCCGCAAAGATATTCTAAGCTGGCTACCTTAAAATACACCCATGAAATACCACAACACCACAAGGATGAAAAAGAGCACTCAGAATGGCTTGGAGCTTGAATCACAAGCGATGAAGACTACTCACGTGGCTTGCTTGAGTACTGGGGTAAGACACCTGGGTTAGTTGCTAGCTGGCTTATCTTAACCCTTCACACAGAATAGCTTGATAACTTCACACGATGAGCACAGCAGGGATGGAAGCTGGCTTGGCAGGCAACAGAACTGGATGAAGTAGACTAGGCTTGACTGGGCTCCCTCACCACAGACTGGAAGCTGGCTTATTTTGCAAACTCGGGTCAACCCCTCGGGAGTGATGCAAATAAGCAGATAAACACTAATACAAAGAGACTGACCAGTGAATGGTGTAGAAGCTGGTAGGAGCTTGGGAGAGTAGCTGACTTGAGGTAGCAGGCTGGCTAGGTCGGCCTACTGGTGACACGAAATGGCCGTCTTGCTGGTCGAAAGAAATCTCCGTACATCAGCGTAATTATCAATTTTACGCCCACACCGCTGGCACCATTTATCGTAGGGGTTCTTAAATGGAGATATCGAGGGTTGAAGGTAGACACACTTGTTGGATGGTAAGATGTATTGTCAGACTGTGATGATGAACGTGGAGCCCAGCCTCTACCTGTCTTAGCCTGGATGTCTACGCCGACTGAGAGAGAGGCAGAGGTACGACCGTACACATGCGCATCCCGTGATGTCACACAAAGTCACAGGCCTAAAAGGGATCTCCTGTCTAAAGCACATGGATGATACTAATATGCTATACAACACAGGGATCAGCAACTATGCTGACGTGTGTGTGTGTGTGTGTATTTTTTTTTTATTATCACACTGGCCGATTCCCACCAAGGCAGGGTGGCCCGAGAAAGAAAAACTTTCACAATCATTCACTCCATCACTGTCTTGCCAGAAGGGTGGTTTACACTACAGTTTTTAAACTGCAACATTAACACCCCTCCTTCAGAGTGCAGGCACTGTACTTCCCATCTCCAGGACTCAAGTCCGGCCTGCCGGTTTCCCTGAACACCTTCATAAATGTTACTTTGCTCACACTCCAACAGCACGTCAAGTATTAAAAACCATTTGTCTCCATTCACTCCTATCAAACAAGCTCACGCATGCCTGCTGGAAGTCCAAGCCCCTCGCACACAAAACCACCTTTACCCCCTCCCTCCAACCTTTCCTAGGCTGACCCCTACCCCATGGTTGGTATTTTTGTTTAATGTATGAAAGAGGGGAAGGTACCTAGGGATCGGCAGAGCATGTATAGTAACTTTATATAAAGGGAAGGGGGACAAAAGAGATTGTAAAAATTATAGAGGAATAAGTTTACTGAGTATACAAGGAAAAGTGTACGGTAGGGTTATTATTGAAAGAATTAGAGGTAAGACAGAATGTAGGATTGCGGATGAGCAAGGAGGTTTTAGAGTGGGTAGGGGATGTTTAGATCAAGTGTTTACATTGAAGCATATATGTGAACAGTATTTAGATAAAGGTAGGTAAGTTTTTGTTACATTTATGGATTTAGAATAGGCATGTGATAGAGTGGGTAGGGGAGCAATGGCACATGTTGCAAGTACAGCAGGGCCCCGCTTTACGGCGTTTCACTTTACGGCATTCTGCTAATACGGTCATTTCAAATTATGACCAAAACTCGCTATACGGCTCCCCCCACCTGACTTTCTAATACGGTCACCGTGCCCCACCCTGTTTGTTTACATTCTTCGTGAGCTCAGTAAGCACTAAGTCTCTCCATTTTGTCTGGAAACTCCAAAATTTCAAATGTTTTTAAAAGTTATTTCATATTTTATATATACTCTGATAATTATACTTATGTATACCTGTACTTAAATAAACTTACATACTGTGCTGGCGTGCAGGTACACATTAAAATCAGTAAGAGTGTCTTATGTCTCCAGATGTCATATTAGTAATGATAATAATAATCATCGAGTCTCATTTAAATGTCGTATATTACGTTAAATACACATTTTCATTAATCCATCTATGATATTTTTTCAAAATTATATAATAAACACGATACGTAACATAAAAAGATGATAAATACACTCCACAATAGAATAAATAAACATAAATATGAGATGTGGTAGCAGACGACTTGCACAAGTGACGCCATATTAGAAATGCTAATAATAATAATAATAATCACCGAGTCTCATTAAATGTTGTATATTACGTTAATATACACATTTTCATTAATCCATCCATGATATTTTTTTCAAAATTATATAATAAACACGATACATAACATAAAAAGATGATAAATACACCCTACAATAGAATAAATAAACATAAATATGAGATGTGGTAGCCAGATAACTTGTACAAGTGATGCCAAGAATAACATTTTCTCTAATCTAACATAAGAGAAAATGTGTTACTGGGGGTAACTGTAGAAAATTATTCCTTTCGTATGTATGTAAGTAAGTTTATTCAGGTATACACAAATACAGTTACATAGATTATCATACATAACAACATATGTGTAGAGAACCTAGGATAACCCAAAAAAGTCAGAGTGACTTATTTCCATTGCCTTCACTCAGAGCATCATTTCTTCTCAAAATGATGTTACATGAGAATGGGAGTGTTCTTCTTTATTTATTCTACCGTATCAATGTAGAGACAACCTGTACACAATGTAACTTGTACACAAACCAGACGTGTACACTTCGTTTACAAAACTTACCTTCGCCTGGTTTGTTTACATAACTCTGCGCCTGTCCTCTCTCATGCACTCATTCTTTCTCTCTCTCATTTATTCGTTTTATCTCATTTACTTACTCCTGACCCTACATTAAGACTACAAATATTTTAAGGTAAGTAATGAGTGAACTGTATATACATTTTATCGCTCTGGGATGCTTAAATGTAATAGAATATTATGTGTAGGTGGGTTGGCCTGGTATGGTAGCCCGGCTGACTACCATACATACCACACTTGATTTTTTACAATAAATACTACTCATCTCACCCTATATTTTAAGGTAAGTAATGAGTGAACTGTATATACATTTTATCGCTCTGGGATGCTTAAATATCATAGAATTGTATGTGTGGGTGGGGTGGTCTGGTATGGTAGCCTGGCTGACTACCATACATACCACACTTGATTTCTTACAATAAATACTACTTGTCTCACCCTAGATTAAGACTATAAATATTTTAAGGTAAGTAATGAGTGCACTATGTGTGTATTGTACTTTTTTAGTGTTTTTTGATGCCTGGTTCTATTGCTAACTTAATATATGTTAGTGTAAACTTGTTATCTAGTGTTTGTATGCATTTGTAAGTGGAAAAAAAGGGTGTTCCACTTTACGGCGGTTTCCGCTTTACGGCGGTAGCCTGGAACCTAACCAGCCATATAAGTGGGGCCTTCCTGTATATGGAATAGGTGGTAAGTTACTAAATGCTGTAAAGAGTTTTTATGAGAATAGTGAGGCTCAGGTTAGGGTGTGTAGAAGAGAGGGAGAGTACTTCCCTGTAAAAGTAGGTCTTAGACAGGGATGTGTACTGTCACCATGGTTGTTTAATATATTTATAGATGGGGTTGTAAAAGAAGTAAATGCTAGGGTGTTCGGGAGAAGGGTGGGATTAAGTTATGGGTAATCAAATTCAAAATGGGAATTGACACAGTTGCTTTTTGCTGATGATACTGTGCTTATGGGAGATTCTAAAGAAAAATTGCAAAGTTTAGTGGACGAGTTTGGGAGTGTGTGTAAAGGTAGAAAGTTGAAAGTGAACATAGAAGAGAGTAAGGTGATGAGGGTATCAAATGATTTAGATAAAGAGAAATTGGATATCAAATTGGGGAGGAGGAGTAGGTTGGTAGACAGCAACCGCCCAGGGAGGTACTACCGTCCTGCCAAGTGAGTGTAAAACGAAAACCTGTAATTGTTTTACATTATGGTAGGATTGCTGGTGTCTTTTTATTCTGTCTCATACACATGCAAGATTTCAGGTACATCTTGCTACTTCTATTTGCACTTAGGTCACACTTTACATACATGTACAAGCATATATACATGCACCCCTCTGGGTTTTCTTCTATTTTCTTTCTAGTTCTTGTTCTTGTTTATTTCCTCTTACCTCCATGGGGAAGTGGAACAGAATTCTTCCTCCGTAAGCCATGCGTGTTGTAAGAGGCAACTAAAATGCCAGGAGCAAGGGGCTAGTAACCCCTTCTCCTGTATATATTACTAAATGTAAAAGGAGAAACTTTTGTTTTTCCTTTTGGGCCACCCCGCTTTGGTGGGATACGGCCGGTGTGTTGAAAGAATGAAAAGAAAGACTATGGAAGAGGTGAATGTTTTCAGATACTTGGGAATTGACGTGTTGGCGGATGGATTTATGAAGGATGAGGTTAATCATAGAATTGATGAGGAGAAAAAGGTGAATACAGGAAAGAGTAAGGTTATGAGGATAACAAAAAGATTAGGTGATGAAAGATTGGATATCAGATTGGAGGGAGAGAGTATGGAGGAGGTGAACGTATTCAGATATTTGGGAGTGGACGTGTCAGCGGATGGGTCTATGAAAGATGAAGTGAATCATAGAATTGATGAGGGAAAAAGAGTGAGTGGTGCACTTAGGAGTCTGTGGAGACAAAGAACTTTGTCCTTGGAGGCAAAGAGGGGAATGTATGTGAGTATAGTTTCACCAATGCTCTTATATGGGTGTGAAGCGTGGGTGATGAATTATGCAGCGAGGAGAAGGCTGGAGGCAGTGGAGATGTCATGTCTGAGGACAATGTGTGGTGTGAATATAATGCAGAGAATTCGTAGTTTGGAAGTTAGGAGGAGGTGCGGGATTACCAAAACTGTTGTCCAGAGGGCTGAGGAAGGGTTGTTGAGGTGGTTCGGACATGTAGAGAGAATGGAGCGAAACAGAATGACTTCAAGAGTGTATCAGTCTGTAGTGGAAGGAAGGCGGGGTAGGGGTCGGCCTAGGAAAAGTTGGAGGGAGGGGGTAAAGGAGGTTTTGTGTGCGAGGGGCTTGGACTTCCAGCAGGCATGCGTGAGCGTGTTTGATAGGAGTGAATGGAGACAAATGGTTTTTAATACTTGATGTGCTGTTGGAGTGTGAGCAAAGTAACATTTATGAAGGGATTCAGGGAAACCGGCAGGCCGGACTTGAGTCCTGGAGATGGGAAGTACAGTGCCTGCACTCTGAAGGAGGGGTGTTAATGTTGCAGTTTAAAAACTGTAGTGTAAAGCACCCTTCTGGCAAGACAGTGATGGAGTGAATGATGGTGAAAGTTTTTCTTTTTCGGGCCACCCTGCCTTGGTGGGAATCGGACAGTGTGATAATAATAATAAAAAAAAGGTGAGTGGTGCATTGAGGTATATGTGGAGACAAAAAACGTTATCTGTCGAGGCAAAGAAGGGAATGTTTGAAAGTATAGTAGTACCAACACACTTATATGGGTGTGAAGCTTGGGTTGTGAATGCAGCAGCGAGGAGGTGGTTGGAGGCAGTGGTGATGTCCTGTCTAAGGGCAATGTGTGGTGTAAATATTATGCAGAAAATTCGGAGTGTGGAAATTAAGAGAAGGTGTTGAGTTAATAAAAGTATTAGTCAGAGGGCTGAAGAGGGGTTGTTGAGGTGGTTTGGTCATTTAGAGAGAATGGATCAAAGTAGAAGGACATGGAGAGCATTTAAATCTGTAGGGGAAAGAAAGCGGGGTAGGGGTCATCCTCGAAAAGGTTGGAAGGAAGGGGTAAGGGAGATTTTGTGGGCGAGGGGCTTGGACTTCCAGCAGGCGTGCATGAGCATGTTAGAGAGGAGTGAATGGAGACGAATGATATTTGGGACCTGACGATCTGTTGGAGTGTGAGCAGGGTAATATTTAGTGAAGGGATTCAGGAAAACCAGTTATTTTTATATAGCCGGACTTGAGTCCTGGAAATGGGAAGTACAATGCCTGCACTCTAAAGGAGGGGTTTCGGGATATTGGCAGTTTGGAGGGATGTGTTGTGTATCTTTGTACGTATATGCTTCTAAGCTTTTGTGCTCTGAGCACCTCTGCAAAAACAGTGATTATGTGTGAGTGAGGTGAAAGAGTTGAATGATGATGAAAGTATTTTCTTTTTGGGGATTTTCTTTCTTTTTGGGTCACCCTGCCTCGGTGGGAGATGGCCGACTTGTTAAAAAAAAAAGCAGTAGGGATGGGGAGATATTAAAATTTTGCCACTATTGATACATGTACTATCAAAATTAGCTGATACCCCATAGTTACCATCAGAATTCGTTGATACCCACCAATACCAACATCAGTGCTGATACTTTAGCACATCCCTAATTTTTTTTTTTTTTTAACAAGTCGGCCATCTCCCACCGAGGCAGGGTGACCCAAAAAGAAAGAAAATCCCCAAAAAGAAAATACTTTCATCATCATTCAACACTTTCACCTCACTCACACATAATCACTGTTTTTGCAGATTTGCTCGGAACACAACAGTTTAGAAGCATATACGTATGAAGATACACAACATATCCCTCCAAACTGCTAATATCCCAAAACCCCTCCTTCAGAGTGCGGGCATTGTACTACTTCCCATTTCCAGGACTCAAGTCCGGCTATATAAAAATAACCGGTTTCCCTGAATCCCTTCACTAAATATTACCCTATTCACACTCCAACAGATAGTCAGGTCCCAAATACCATTCATCTCCATTCACTCCTATCGAACACACTCATGCACGCCTGCTGGAAGTCCAAGCCCCTCGCCCACAAAACCTCCGTTACCCCTTCCTTCCAACCTTTTCGAGGACGACCCCTACCGTGCCTTCCTTCTCCTACAGATTTAAATGCTTTCCATGTCATTCTACTTTGATCCATTCTCTTTAAATGACCAAACCACCTCAACAACCCCTCTTCAGCCCTCTGACTAATACTTTTATTAACTCCACACCTTCTCCTAATTTCCACACTCCGAATTTTCTGCATAATATATACACCACACATTGCCCTTAGACAGGACATCTCCACTGCCTCCAACCGCCTCCTCATTGCTGCATTCGCAACCCAAGCTTCACACCTATATAAGAGTGTTGGTACTACTATACTTTCATACATTCCCTTCTTTGCCTCCATAGATAACGTTTTTTGACTCCACATATACCTCAATGCACCACTCACCTTTTTTCCCTCATCAATTCTATGATTAACCACATCCTTCATAAATCCATCCACCGACACGTCAACTCCCAAGTATCTGAAAACATTCACTTCTTCCATACTCCTCCTCCCCAATTTGATATCCAATTTTTCTTTATCTAAATCATTTGATGCCCTCATCACTTTACTCTTTTCTATGTTCACTTTCAACTTTCTACCTTTACACACACTCCCAAACTCATCCACTAACCTTTGTAGTTTTTCTTTAGAATCTCCCATAAGCACAGTATCATCAGCAAAAAGTAACTGTGTCAATTCCCATTTTGTATTTGATTCCCCATAATTTAATCCCACCCCTCTCCCGAACACCCTAGCATTTACTTCTTTTACAACCCCATCTATAAATATATTAAACAACCATGGTGACATTACACATCCCTGTCTAAGACCTACTTTTACTGGGAAGTAGTCTCCCTCTCTTCTACACACCCTAACCTGAGCCTCACTATCCTCATATAAACTCTTTACAGCATTTAGTAACTTACCACCTATTCCATATAGTACTTGCAACATCTGCCACATTGCTCCCCTATCCACTCTATCATATGCCATTTCTAAATCCATAAATGCAGTAAAAACTTCCCTACTTTTATCTAAATACTGTTCACATATATGCTTCAATGTAAACACTTGATCTACACATCCCCTACCCACTCTGAAACCTCCTTGCTCATCTGCAGTCCTACATTCTGTCTTACCTCTAATTCTTTCAATAATAACCCTACCGTACACTTTTCCTTGTATACTCAGTAAACTTATTCCTCTATAATTTTTACAATCTCTTTTGTCCCCCTTCCCTTTATATAAAGGGACTATACATGCTCTCTGCCAATCCCTAGGTACCTTCCCCTCTTTTGTACATTTATTAAACAAAAGTACCAACCACTCCAACACTGTATCCCCCCCTGCTTTTAACATTTCTGTCATGATCCCATCAGTTCCAGCTGCTTTACCCCCTTTCATTCTACGTAATGCCTCACGTACCTCCCCCACACTTACATTCTGCTCTTCTTCACTCCTAAAAGATGGTATACTTCCTTGGCCAGTGCATGAAATTACCGCCTCCCTTTCTTCCTCAACATTTAAAAGTTCCTCAAAATATTCTCGCCATCTACCTAATACCTCCCTCTCCCCATCTACTAACTCCCCTACTCTGTTTTTAACTGACAAATAGATTCATTCCCTAGGCTTTCTTAACTTGTTTAACTCACTCCAAAAATTTTTCTTAATTTCACTAAAATTTCTTAACAGTGCCTCTCCCACTCTATCATCTGCTCTCCTTTTGCACTCTCTCATCACTCTCTTCACCTTTCTTTTACTTTCCATATACAGTGGAACCTCAAATTTCGAACTTAATCCGTTCCAGGAGCTAGTTCTAAATTCGAAAAGTCTGAAATTCGAAGCAATATTTCCCATAAGAAATAATGGAAATACAATTAATCCGTTCCAGAAATCCAAAAATATTCACAAAAAAATACATTTTATAGAGATTAATTACAGTTTTACATACACACAACAAATGCTATAGTCTTTAATTATGTATAGTAATATAAAATAACATTTTTACTTACCTTTATTGAAGATTGGTTATGGCATCTGGAAGATAGGGAGGAGGAGAGAGGGAGTTGGGGTTATTGTTTGGAAGGAGAATCCCCCTCCATGAGGACTTCTGGTATCAAAGCCTTCTCTGGGGTTGCTTCCCTTCTCTGCATTTTAATGCCACTAGGACCAGCTTGAGAGTCATTGGACCCCAGTCTCACAAAATAACTGTCTACAGTCCTCTGTTTCTGTCTCACAAAATAACGATCCACAGTCGTCTGTTTCTGTCTCACAAAATAACTGTCCACAATCACCTGTTTGTCTCACAAAATAACTCCATGGTCGTCTGTTTCTGTCTCACAAAATAACTGTCCACAGTTTTCTGTTTCTGTCTCACAAAATAACTGTCCACAATCGTCTGTTTGTCTCGCAAAATAACTCCACAGTCGTCTGTTTCTGTCTCACAAAATAACTGTCCACAGTCGTCTGTTTCTGTCTCACAAAATAACTGACCACAGTCGTCTGTTTCTGTCTCACAAAATAACTGTCCACAGTCGTCTGTTTCTGCCTCACAAAATAACTGTCCACAGTCCTCTGTACATCCTGGCAAGCTCAACAAGTCTCATTCCAATGTCATACTTCTGTATTATTTCCATCTTCACATCTATGGTGTTTCTCACTTTCTTTACCACAGGGGTACCGCTAGCAAGTTTCTTTGGGCCCATGGCAGCTTATTTCACAGCCCCACAAGCACTAAACACAATTAAATAATCGTAAAATGTGTGAATGAGAGCGCAGGTTAGTGTTCACTCAAGCATAAACAAAGCTAGACTGCTCACGGCGCCTGTGCGGGGACGCGGACAGAGCAGGACCAGCGGACAGGTCCCGTACCCGGCGGTCCGAAAATAGGGGCGCGTTCGATAATAGGGACACAGTTTGTCCGATAAAATGGTCTTATTTTTGAAACGTTCGATATGTGATACGTTCGATTTTTGAGGTTCCACTGTACTCTGCTCTTCTTATAACATTTCTGCTTTGTAAAAACCTCTCATAAGCTAACTTTTTCTCTTTTATCACACCCTTTACTTCATCATTCCACCAATCACTCCTCTTTCCTCCTGCCCCCACCCTCCTATAACCACAAACTTCTGCCCCACATTCTAATACTGAATTTTTAGAACTCATCCAACCCCCCACTACTCATCTTTGCACTAGCCCACCTTTCTGCCAATAGTTGATTATATCTCACCCGAACTTCCTCCTCCCTTAGTTTATACACTTTCACTTTCCTCCTACTTGTTGTTGCCACCTTCCTCTTGTCCATCTACCTCTTACTCTAACTGTAGCTACAACTAAATAATGATCCGATATATCAGTTGCCCCTCTATAAACATGTACATCCTGGAGCGTACCCATTAACCTTTTATCCACCAATACATAATCTAACAAACTACATTCATTACGTGCTACATCATACCTTGTATATTTATTTATCCTCTTTTTCATAAAATATGTATTACTTATTACCAAATCTCTTTCTACACATAGCTTAATTAAAGGCTCCTCATTTACATTTACCCCTGGCACCCCAAATTTACCTACTACTCCCTCTACAACATTTTTACCCACTTTAGCATTGAAATCCCCAACCACAAGTACTCTCACACTTAGTTCAAAACTCCCCACACATTCACTCAACATTTCCCAAAATCCCTCTCTCTCCTCTACACTTCTCTCTTCTCCAGGTGCATATACACCTACTATAACCCACTTTTCACATCCAACCTTTATTTTACTCCACATAATCCTTGAATTAATACATTTATAGTCCCTCTTTTCCTGCCGTATCTTATCCTTCAACATTATTGCAACTCTTTCTTTAGCTCTAACTCTATTTGAAACCCCTGACCTAATCCCATTTATTCCTCTCCACTGAAACTCTCCCACCCTCTTCAGCTTTGTTTCACTTAAAGCCAGGACATCCAGCTTCTTCTCATTCATAACATCCACAATCATCTCTTTCTTATCATTTGCACAACATCCACACACATTCAGACTTCCCACTTTGACAATTTTCTTCTTATTCTTTTTAGTAATCTTTACAGGAAAAGGGGTTACTAGCCCATTGTTCCCGGCATTTTAGTTGACTTTTACAACACACATGGCTTACGGAGGAAAGATTCTTATTCCACTTCCCCATGGATATAAAAGGAAAAGTAATAAGACCAAGAACTATTAAGATAAAATCAAAGAAAACTCAGATGAGTGTGTATAAATAAACGTGTACATGTATGTGTAGTGTGACCTAAGTGTAAGTAGAAGTAGCAAGACATACCTGTAATAATCCTGTAATTATGTCAGCCAAATGGTGCAAAAAAGGCAGATGTGGTGGTGCAACTGCTCACATTCATAGGAAAACTTAGTGTTCACATAACCTAAGATTGAGGCTTATAAAAAGTTTGATAAAATCTTTAATATCTCCGGGTTTTTCATAAAGTTTCAGGTTCTAAAGTCAGTGACATCACTGTATGTGTAGGCATACATGTTCTCAGCACACTTCTGGCAAGACAGCACTTGAGTAAATGATGGTGGATATGTTTCCAGTTATTTTGGGACCCTGCCTCGGTGGGAGATGACGTGTGTACATTCTTGCTACTGGTGCAACTAATAAGTAATATTGCAAGGAAAATTGATTTGTGTGTTTGAAGAATTAAGGGTAGTAAGAGCAAAATAATTTTCTTTTCAATGTACTGACTGTATCCAAATGAAGCAGGATGACCTAAAAAGAAAGTAAACCCCAAAAGAAAGAAAAAACTTTGATCATCATTCAACACTCACCATCACTCATACATAATCACTGTCTTTGCAGAGGTGCTCAGATACAACAGCTTAGACGTCCCTCCAAACTGCCAATATCCCAAACCCCTTCTTTAAAGTGCAGACATGGTACTTCCCATTTCCAAGACTCAAGTCTGGCTAACCAGTTGTCCTGAATTCCCTCACAAAATATTACCCTGCTCACGCTCGAACAGCTTGTCAGGTCCCAAAAACCATTCATCTCCATTCACTCCTATCTAACACGCTCACACATGCTTGCTGGAAGTCCAGGCCCTTTGCCCACAAAACCTCCTTTATGCCCATCCTCCAACCTTTTTGGGGACGAAGCCCTACCCTGCCTTCCTTCCTCAACAGATTTATATGCTCTTCAAGTCTTTCTCTCTAAACAGTCAAACCACCTCAACAGCCCTCTTCAGCCCTCTGACTAATACTTTTAGTAACTCCACACCTGCTCCTAATTTCCACACTACGAATTCTCTGCATAATATTTACACCCCACATTGCTCTTAGACACATCTCCACTGCCTCCAGCTGCCTCCTCGCTGCAGCATTTACAACCGATACTTGACACCCATATAAGAGTGTCGGTACCACTATACTCTCGTACATATCCTTCTTTGCCTTCATGGATAACATTCTTTGTCTCCACAGATACCTCAATGCACCACTCACCTTTTTTCCTTCATCAATTCTACAGTTAACCTCATCCTTCATAAGCCTAGCTGCTGACAAGTCAACTCCCAAATATCTGAAAACATTCACTTCTTCCATACTCCCTTACCCCAGTGTAATATCCAATTTTTCTTTATCTAAATTGTTTGATATCCTCATCACCTTACTCTTATCTATGTTCAATTTCAATTATCTACCTTTACACACCCTTTTTATACTTAGTGATTTATACAGGAGAAAGGGTTACTAGCCCTTTGCTCCTGGCATTTTAGTTGCCTCATATGACACGTTTGGCTTAGGGAGGAAAGATTCTTTTCCACTTCCCCATGGAGTATAATAAACTTGTTACATAAATAGAATTTATAAATATACATGTAAATAAATGTTTCATGTTTTTTTGCAATGTGTAATTCGTAATTATGCCCTTCTCTTCTGTTAATCTTAGACCTCTCATCACATTTATCAGGTTCTGTAATATTGTATATCACTTTAAGGCTTGTTTCATCCTGCATACTAACTTTGCACTTTCTCCTCTTTGGGCATGAATGGTGTGACAACTTTTATCTGGTTTGACGCCCTCTTAAAGAATATTTTTTTTTTTGTTTATGGGTTAATGTAGGAGATATTGAATAAGACCTCATTTTGCATAATACCATAAAAGTTTTAATTTTAATTTCAGGGTGATAGAGTACGCACCATTAAAGCCAAAGGCAGTGTGTCTAAGGATGAAATTGGAGTTGAGGTTGCTAAACTCCTGGACCTTAAGAAACAACTAGCCATTGCTCAGGGAATTGATCCTTCTACTCTCAATTCCAAAGACAAGAAAAAGAAAAAGTAAGTATGGAAAGATACCAGGTGAAAAATTGCCATCTTTATAAAATGCAAAAATTATATTTCTTGTATAGCTTACAGTTGCGAAAAATATGAATGAATTTGGAGAAAAATGTGATGCTTTTGCTAAATTTCATTGTAAAGTTTAATAAAGTTAATTTGTATTAAAAATGTATTAATATACAGCAGGGCCCCACTTTACGGCGTTTCACTTTACGGCGTTCCGCTAATACGGTCATTTCAAATTATGACCAAAACTCGCTATACGGCTCCCCCACCTGACTTTCTAATACGGTCACCACGCCCCACCCTGTTTGTTTACATTCTTCGTGAGCTCAATAAGCACTAAGTCTCTCCATTTTGTCTGGAAACTCCAAAATTTCAAATGTTTTTAAAAGTTATTTCATATTTTATTTGTACTCGGATAATTATACTTATGTATATCTGTACTTAAATAAACTTACATACTGTGCTGGCATGCAGGTACACATTAAAATCAGTAACAGTGTCTTATGTCTCCAGACGTCATATTAGTAATAATAATAATCATCATCGAGTCTCATTTAAATGTCGTATATTACGTTAAATACACATTTTCATTAATCCATCTATGATATTTTTTCAAAATTATATAATAAACACGATACATAACATAAAAAGATGATAAATACACCCCACAATAGAATAAACATAAATATGAGATGTGGTAGCAGACGACTTGCACAAGTGACGCCATATTAGAAATGATAATAATAATCACCGAGTCTCATTAAATGTTGTATATTACGTTAATATACACATTTTCATTAATCCATCCATGATATTTTTTTCAAAATTATATAATAAACACGATACATAACATAAAAAGATGATAAATACACCCCACAATAGAATAAATAAACATAAATATGAGATGTGGTAGCCAGATAACTTGTACAAGTGATGCCAAGAATAACATTTTCTCTAATCTAACATAAGAGAAAATGTGTTACTGGGGGTAACTGTAGAAAATTATTCCTTTCGTATGTATGTAAGTTTATTCAGGTATACACAAATACAGTTACATAGATTATCATACATAACAACATATGTGTAGAGAACCTAGGATAACCCAAAAAAGTCAGAGTGACTTATTTCCATTGCCTTCACTCAGAGCATCATTTCTTCTCAAAATGATGTTACATGAGAATGGGAGTGTTCTTATTTATTCTACCGTATCAATGTAGAGACAACCTGTACACAATGTAACTTGTACACAAACCAGACGTGTACACTTTGTTTACAAAACTTACCTTCGCCTGGTTTGTTTACATAACTCTGCACCTGTACTCTCTCATGCACTCATTTTTTCTCTCTCTCATTTATTCATTTTATCTCATTTACTTACTCCTGACCCTACATTAAGACTACAAATATTTTAAGGTAAGTAATGAGTGAACTGTATATACATTTTATCGCTCCGGGATGCTTAAATGTAATAGAATATTATGTGTAGGTGGGTTGGCTTGGTATGGTAGCCCGGCTGACTACCATACATACCACATTTGATTTTTTACAATAAATACTACTCATCTCACCCTATATTTTAAGGTAAGTAATGAGTGAACTGTATATACATTTTATCACTCTGGGATGCTTAACCCTTTGAGGGTTTTCGTCGTACTAGTACGTTTTACGCGTAGGGGTTTTTGACGTACTAGTACGCATAAATTCTAGCGGCCTCAAATCTAGTGGGAGAAAGCTGGTAGGCCTTCATATGAAAGAATGGGTCTATGTGGTCAGTGTGCACAGTCTAAAAAAAATCCTGCAGCAAACAGTGCATAATGAGAAAAAAAAAACTTTGACCATTTTTTTGGAATAAATCAGCGACTTTGCAGTGTATTTTCGTATGGTATTTATTGTTGTATTCTAGTTTTCTTGGTCTCATTTTATAGAATGGAAGACATATTACAGAAATTGAGATGATTTTGGCTGGTTTTACAAAGAAAGGTGCCTTGAAATTGAGCTCAAAGTAGCAGAAATGTTCGATTTTTACCAAACTTCAAAAGTAAACAAATCGTGCCAAGCGTGCAATACACGTCAACTGGTGAGTCTAATATTCTTTCACAAGTGCACCAATAATATTTATACCATTTTTTACACTAATGCAGTAGTCTGCATAACAGTAAATCTTATATTTTTTGTGAGAATAAAAATTCAAAATGGAAAGCAAAAGAATATAAGAGGGGCCTTGAGACGTGACTAATAACTAGAGGAAATGTCATTTTAGTGCCAGGAATGTCTTTCTTGTTTATTCTGGACCCTATTCGGAAATTGGCATCTTTTGAAATTTGTATGAAATTGGCAAAATTGCTAAATTCTGACCACTGTACTGGATAGTTGAATTTCATAAATGGGTAGTTTCTTGCACCATTCGATAGAAAAAATGGAGTTCTAGCGAAATATTCATGTTTTTTGTCGACTAGTACAGCGAAATTGGCCGAAAATGGGGCTCAAAGTGGGCAAAATCGCCGATGCGTAAACATCGCCGAGACCGCTAACTTTGCGAGAGCATAATCTCGTAAGTTTTCTATCAAATTTCAAACTTTTGGTGTCTTTATGATCGGGAAAAGATTCTTTATCTTTTCATAAGAGAAAATAATTTTTTTTTTTTAAATTTGGCCGACCCTGAGAACGACCCTGAGACCCTCAAAGGGTTAAATATCATAGAATTGTATGTGTGGGTGGGGTGGCCTGGTATGGTAGCCTGGCTGACTACCATACATACCACACTTGATTTCTTACAATAAATACTACTTGTCTCACCCTAGATTAAGACTATAAATATTTTAAGGTAAGTAATGATTGCACTATGTGTGTATTGTACTTTTTTATTGTTTTTTGATGCCTGGTTCTATTGCTAACTTAATATATGTTAGTGTAAACTTGTTATCTAGTGTTTGTATGCATTTGTAAGTGGAAAAAAAGGGTGTTCCACTTTACGGCGGTTTCCGCTTTACAGCGGTAGCCTGGAACCTAACCAGCCGTATAAGTGGGGCCCTACTGTATTTGTAAAATAATAATAGTCCTATTTTTAAAGAAAATGTTGCCTTTTTTTAAGTTAAAATTTGTATCAGAACTACATTGGTGGACATGATTACTGGAAACTTCTAGAAAGGTGTCTTTACTAAAGGTTACCCTTGGTGGGGGTACTCTTGATGTTGGTGAAGGGCTCTTAATCTAAGGAAATGGAGCTACCCTCCTCTTCTTTGGATCAACCTTATTATCTGCTGTTCCTCAGATGCTGTTTGATCCATGTGGATGTAGCTCTCCCCCACTCATGTGATAATAATAATAATAATAATAATATTAAAGGTTGTAACAGTATCGCCCTAATTTTTATCTTACAGGAAAAGCTTGTATATTTGTCCTGTAATAAGCTTAATATATATCATAACTTTATGACAACAGTTCACTAGATATCACCTTGTTACTTTAATTTTCTGTAGTAATTTTTGTACCTTCTTTTGTTTGAGTATAGAAAGTGTGTTTAGCACACTTCTGATGGATGCATGATAATGAAGTTAAACATGTAATAACTAAGCAGAGACCAAAAGCCTAGGCAAACATAACACATTTCCTGGTTATTCTTCCCACTTAGACAATTAGAAAAGTTATTTTTGAAAAAAAAATAGAAACCTAAGAAATGTGGATTTCAAAGAAATAAGATGGGGGAACATGCATCTCAAAACCACATCACCTTTCAAGGTACCTTGATGTAGGTGAAAGACTCTTGATCTAAGGAATTGGAGCTACCCTCTGCTTTCTTTGATCAGATATCATTGTCTCCCATTCCCAAGACGTTATATGACACTCACACGAGTAACGTTTCCCTGAGAATATAATAATAGTCAAAACCATATTAATCATTTTCATCCAGAAAACCTCCATCCATGCCTTTTCATTGTAAGCCACACTCACTGCCATAACTTTGTAATCACATTCTATCAATATCCCTGTTTGGATACCAGTTCTGTCCTCCTAACATTTCTCACCTTTTCTATGTAATACTTAATAACCCTTACAAGTTTAGTGCTTTCTGTGAATGTAATAATGTATTTACATTCCACCAGTAGCAAACCCCCTTCACTAAATTCATCACTAAGCCCCACTTGCTCACACACCCCTACATCTTTACCTCCCTCTCATTCTTCCTCTCTTGTCAGGTCTTGCATAATTCTTTCACCCACTGGCCTGTTTCCTTCCATAAACACTCCCACTACCCATTCCCTTCTCCATACCTTCACTAAAGATGGCTATTGTAACTTCAGATAGGTAATCATAAATAGGCAATCCTTGATGGGAAAGTGGAGAAGAATCCTTCCTCTATAAGTCATGCGTGTCATGAGAGTTGACTAAAATACTGGGAGCAAGGGGCTAGTATCCCTTTCTCTATAAATTACTAAATGTAACCAGAAGAGACCTATGAACTCATTTCTTCTTTTTCGGGTCACCCTGCCTTGATGGAAGACAACCGGTGTGTTAAGAAAAAAAAAAAAATAGGCACTCACAAATAAGTACTGTATATCACACTTAAATGCACTCGCTCTTAATAACTGAGTTTAGTCCTACATTTATGCAGGCTGAATTAATTCCCACTGTAGCTTATTTCTGTGCCTAATCCTAATATTTTGTTCCTGGTACATGCTCCATCACTGTATATGCAGGTCTACAATTACTGCAGAATTAGTCAGTGGATGAAGTAAAGGCACTTTTATAATCAAGTCCACCTTGTCCATGATTAGGGTTCAAAACCTCTTACTAAGCAAGTGTGCTGTCATGTGCACACCAAATAACTTTAACAAAATTATTTACTTAGTGGCTTACATCATCACTTTATACCATCAGTTTAAATTATGCAACCATTAATTTTCAACTGTATTTTAAAGATTGTTAAAGGTGTATGGCATGCTAATTTCTAATTCTAAATCAAAATTATATGCAGCTGCAATGTAGTAATTTTTTCAGGTTATATGCTATGTATTTCTGTATTGAAATGGAGTCATAATTTGTACTTAATAGACTACAGTGTATTTGAAATAGTTTATTTATTATATTTATTTTATTGAATAATAATAGGATTTATAGAAAGTGCTTTAGCATTAATAAATACTGACATTTCCAGTGCAAAGACTACTGTTGACAACTTGAAATTGATGATTTCTCCTCCAGTGAAAAATTGTTACTTGAATCTGTATAAAAAGCAGGTGGCTTCTGTTATATATAAATTATTGTATATTTTGGCTATTGCATTCTGATCATATGCCATTAATTTTTTGTTTCCCAGAAAGTGTTCTTTGCTCTTCCATTCTATAAAGTGAAGCTAAAACAACCAATTTGTAGTCACCTATTCTTAACTGGAGGGGGGGATGGCTGTGATCCAAGGATCTGTAGCTATTTTTACCTTCCTCGTGTGAAATCTGATCTCTTTTTTCCCCAGGCAGTGTGATCATTATGCATGTAGCACTTCCCACATGAATATAAT
Organism: Cherax quadricarinatus; assembly: GCF_038502225.1. NCBI lineage: Eukaryota > Metazoa > Arthropoda > Malacostraca > Decapoda > Parastacidae > Cherax > Cherax quadricarinatus. Next base: position 31,198,810 of record NC_091312.1, read on the forward strand.
AGCAATATTATTACATTCATGGGAGCACCAAATCCATAAGGGTCATACAGTGCCTGGGGTATTCAGGCTTGATTCAAAGAATTGGAGCACAGGTCCAATTCCTTAGATCAGGAGCCTCTCACCTTGAGGGAAGAGAGCAGTAATAATTCTCTTATCACTAGTTGTTTTTTATTTAATCCCATCCTAACCTCTCACTGCAATATTGGTGCACTACATCACTGAAAATTTTCTCTTCCGTGACTTTCTGTGTGTTTTCTTCTGACAATCTCTTTAAGACAGACACACACTGATTTCTTTACTGTCATTGATTTAGTACATCGGCTGTTAGTTCCCTTCCTTCCTTTGTATCGATGTTTTATCCTCAATGCCACCCTGCCTTGGTGGGAAACGGCCAATGTGTTAATAAAATAAATAGCCACTACTAACTCTCTCTCAAATGTCTTTTTCACATCTGCTATATAACACAAAATAATTTTTATGCTTTCAGCACTTTCTATGAATAAATAATAATTTGGGTTCACTCCCTTCATGGTATGTGTTTGGATACTGTTGAAGGGCTCTTGTTACAAGGAATTGGAGCTGTTCTTTTTCCTTGGATTAAGTTTGATTTTCTCCCATTTCCCAGGCACTCTATGCTCCCCTCAGGTTTAGCCCTTTTCCATGTTAATACTGTAATAATAATTAAGATTCTCTACCTCTTGTATGTCTATTTCCTTACCCTGCCTGTTTTTTCCAAAATTTTAATGGCTGTAGTTACCTGTGTAGCACTTTTGGTTTTCTTTTGACAATCATGGAAAGTTCAGGCTCCCCCCACCTTTCTTTTTCCTGCCTTAATTCCAGAGGCATCGCTAGGGTTGATGTCACCCAGGGTGGCATCTTTGGTGTCACCCCCATGAAATCCAAGGGTGGGGAGATAGGGGTAGTAAACTCCAGTTAAATCACTGCTGTATGCCCAGTGACTAATGTTTAGCAATGAGAATGTTTAAAGGCCATAAACTGAACTTTATTAATGATAAAATAAATAATCATAGTCTTATTGAGGAAACAAACTCAAATACCACTTTGAGCATAGGCAACAGATCCTACATTTATTCATCTTCAACAATGAAAAAAAAACTTGAAAGATAAAGAAAAACACTAGTTCCGATTTCACCTTGAGTACAGGTAACATCTCAAAGAATCTGATGTTTTATTTCCTTGCCTTCAATCCTGCAAAATCATCTATCACATCATCAAAATCAATGATTTTCTCTATATCGGCCTACATGTATTTGTACTCTGTAATCTTATAATAGGTTATATAGAAATGAAGGATTTTTCTTAGGTTGCTGCAGCATGGTTTTAGTTATTAGTGCTACCTTCTTTACAGGCTCTATGGTGTCGCCCCCTAAATGGTGTCACCCGGGGTGGCCTACCCCCCTCCTTACGACGCCACTGCTTAATTCCTTTATGTGATTCAAGAATTTGAGTGCATTGGAAAGGCATGTTTTCCTTTCTCTGAGCCTTCAGTGTGGGAAGGGGATGTTAATGTAGTTCAGTGTGGTCTTGTATCCATAACCAATGCTGAAGTACTGTTGAGGCGCTTTGATGTTAGCAAAGAGCTCTTAATATTAGACATTACGGCTACCATTCATTTCTTAATGTAATACCTGATTTTCTCTCATTCTCCAGATGCTGTTTGACCTTTACAGGTTTAGTGCTTTGACATAGAAATAATAATCACACTAATCCATTCTCTGAAAGTGTGCTCTTAATTCAAGGTAAAGCCTATGCTTACCAGGTGGTCTATCATATGCTGTCATTGGAGTTTTTTCCTCCACTTTAGAGGCTGTGCATACTAGGACTACAGGTCTTTAGGGCTTCTTGCCTAGTCCTTTTCTTGAATGTTTTTGCTACTATAGTAGTCTTCCAGTTTTCATTATTTCTACTTTTTCAGTATAGATTTGTAGTTTTGCTTTATTTGCTTGTTCATGGTAGCTACCCCTATTTTGGTATGCATAAGATTTTATGAAGTCATTCCTTTTCCTGTATCCTCTTCTCTCTATGGGTCTGTCTCATTCCCTGTTCTGTGCAGCATTTATTCATAGCTTCTTTCTCAGTTCCAGTTTGATGGGTGGAAAACCTTGCCATTAAGTTTTCTTTTAGGTTTAGCAAGCTTAGTGCTCTGTGCTGGTGCTAAATATTCAGAGAGAGGTTTTATGTATGTGGTCAGTAGGACTGAATAATTCCTTATTCAGGCTTCTTAAAGCTGTTTTTAAATTTGCCCGTCCGATGTACACTGCTGATGCTATTATGTATTTGTATGTAGAATGTGTGTATATTATGAAAAATTTCCAGTCTCATTACTTTGAAGAATGGGAGCTAGAGAATTCTATGTAAATTCACCAAAATCTCACACCTTATGAGGATGTTTCACTCTGTTCTGGACCACTGTCAAGTCACAACTGAGTGAATTGTTAGTCATGGCATTGTGACTATTGTTAGTTCTGTGTAAAGATAATTGAAATACTAAAATTTCTTGTAGCCATAATATAGTAGTTACAATGCATGTCCTGAGCTAATTTTATTATGAAATGTCTCCTCAGGGATTCTACCAAATATTTTCCTCTCAAGGGAGGAGTTTTGATGCTAATGAGGGTTCTTGATCCAAGGAATTGGGCATATTCTTTCCTTGAATCAAATCTGACTGCCTCCCATTTCCCCCATGTGCTGTATGACTCCTGTGGGTTTATCATCTCATCATCATCATAATAATAATGATAATAATAATAATAATAATAAACAAATCCTTTACAGTTATGGGATTTAGTTTTTCTGAAACCTAATATTGTATAAAAGTGGTATTCAACTTTTAACTGCCATTAATATTTTTGGTAAGATTGAAGAATTTGAGAAATGCATCCATGGCCTGAGTATGTTTTAATTTATACATACTGTGATTTTTCAAGTATTGACAAAAAAAAAAATTTACTGCTGTAATGTTTAACAGCTACAACTTTGAAGCAACCATATTTTCCTAAAAACTGCTTCTTTTCTGATCTCTTCTAATTCTGGACCAAAATTAGCCTTGTAACCAAACCTAACCTTGCTAAAATTTATATAAATTGGTATAGCTTAATTTCACCCAGCATATGTAAGCTGCCTAAATTTAGTCATATTGTTAGTAACAGTGAAATATAATTTAATTTGTTAATATGTGATAATCGCACTGATGTTCACAGTAATCTTCACTTTGTATGACAGGTCTTCAAATTCTGGCAAAAATGCATGAAATTACTATTATTGTACACAAAATTTGTAGACAGACCTTTATTAAACAATGATTATTGTACATGCTATTGATATATTCATTTTCAATATTATAATTGTTCCTGTTCTGTGTCATGACTTTCCACTAAAATTCACATTTTAGCTTAGTGCTTAGTTTTGATTGTAATAATAATAATAATAATAATAATAATAATCATATTTTATTATTTTTGTTAACACAAAGTATATTTTCTCTTTCAATTAATGATTTTTTCTCTTTCAATTAATTTTTTATTTTTCTCTTTCAATTAATTATTGATTTTCTAAATTTAAAAAAATTCAGTCAAGTCATCCTGGTTACTATATCAAATTTTCTTTTTCTATATTGTCTGGCTTGCACTCTAGTTTCAGTGTGAGATACAAGGTTAGTTAGCTTTAACAAAACGTGTTGTGGACATCACCACTACTATCTGTTCAGTGCGATAGTACAAGTAAATAAAAGCATTTGCATACTTCAAAATGATGTTTATTCACCTTTTTGTATGTTCTAAGTTATTAAGTGCTATAGTATCATTATTTTGAATCTCCTTCCAGTTTGTTTAGAGAATGAATTATTACAACTACAGCTTTGAAAAGTGCTTGAGGATGTAGGCTCACAGGATGTTCTTGGAGTGAGTATTACCAGTTAATGGGTCATCTTATTGAGGTGACAGGGCTTGAGTAGTCAAGAGCCTGACTAAAACAACAGAAAACTATTGTTTGTTCTCAATAATATAGTTTTTACCCCTGTTGTGTCAACGTTTGATGTGGCATATTGTCCGTGACTTAGAAGTTTTTTGGGGTATGCTTTGGTCTACACCAAATAAATCTAGAATAACTGATTCTGCTGTCAGTGTTGTCATCATTACTGATGCTGGAGCCATTGATAATACCACTGCAGTTGGTGCCAGTGTCATTAATGTTGCTGCTAATTCCATTGTTCCTATTGCTGTTGTTCTGGTGTCCCATAGCTCGATTGCCAGCTCACTCTGCTCACACACTGAAGTCCATGGTTCAATCCCTGGTATGGGTGGAAACATTAAGATGAGTTTCCTTAAGTCACTTGCTGCCCCTGTTCACCTATCAGTAAAATAGATACCTGGGTGTTTGTTGACTGGTGTGGGTCATCCTGGGAACAAAATTCACCTAATTTGCTGGAAATGCTCTACATAACAAGGGGCTTTCTATATAATAGTATGTCATTGATGTCAGCTAGGCCTGTATACATTGTACATGTACTTGTAGAAATAAAGATGATTATTATTTTTTTCAACATGTTGGCTGTCTTCTACTGAGGCAGGGTGACCCAAAAAAGTAAGAAACACTTTCACCATCATTTACACATAATCACTGTCTTTGCAGAGGTGCCCAGATATGGCAGTTTAGATGTCACTCCAAACAGCCAGTATGTAACTCAAACTCCACCTCCAGGACTCGAGTCTGGCTAACCGGTTTCCCTGCATCCCTTCACAAAATATTACCCTGCTCACACTCCAACAGCTCGTCAGGTCCCAAAAACCATTTGTCTCCATTCACATGCCTGTTGCATGTAGATACCCCTTGCACACTAAACCTCTTTTACCCACTCCATCCTTTTCTAGGATGACTCCTACCCCCTCTTCCCCTCCACTACAGATTTATACCTCTTCAAGGGGGGCTCCTTGGCGTGGTGAAGAGGCTCTTGGTCTGAGGAATTAGACCTATCGGTCTTCTTCCTCAGACCGAACCTAATTACCCCCCAATCTCCCCTCCCCTATCCCATCCTCCCCATCCTCCCCTTTTTCCTTTCCTCCTCCTCCTCCCCACTCCTCCCTTTTGCCCTTCCTCTTTTTGTCCTTTGGGATTTCTCCCACAGGCGCGCTAGTTCCTGGGTAGGAGAAAGGATACCGGGGTCCATCCCATTCCGTTGAGGTTCTTAGCGGTGGCGAAGTTTGCCGTGGAATCTGGATCGCCTGGGGATGTCCCGATCCCTCTCCGGTATCCCGGAGTAGCTTTGGGTGTCTTTCGGGCGACGAGTGTATCTCTGGAAGCCACCTTTCGGATTCCGGGGGTGGTGGCCGAAGGAGGTATGCTTTGTGGCGGATATCCGGCCGCCCTCTCTTTTGTCCACCGAGGTAGCTCGGCAGATGTGAGGTTGCTATCCCGGATTGTTAGTTTACTAGCATGATGGGTAGGGTATGGCACGGGTTCCATGCTGCATCTGGGCTACTTGCGGTGCTGAGGTCCTCTTGGGCGCGGAGGGAGATTTCTGGCCCTTTCATTCCTCCTAGGAACTATCCCTCCCCGGTCCCCCCTTTTTTTTTCTTTTTTTTATTTTTATTTTCTTTTCTTCTTTCTTTTTTTTTCTTAAAAACAAAAAGAAAGAAGTAACCTAACCATGGCAGCCCTAGTCCATGAACCTGGTACCCCCGGGCCCCTTCTTGATACCGCACCCCGTTCTGACCCCGCCTCGTCTTTGGACCACTCTTCAGACATTCCTCATGCCTCTGTACCTATTGCCGGTGCTGTTTCCTCACCCGCTTCAGGTACTGAGGCCTCGACTGACTCCTTCGATTTATCAGACCTTCGCTCTCCTCTGACTATGCTTCCGGCCTCTCCCTCTACGGTGCGGCAATTTTCAAATCGCCGACCCGTTCCACGTCGGACCAACTCTGGTCCCACGCCTAAACGTCAACGACAATTACCTGCTGATGATACTTTTCCACCTTCACCTTCTCGTTCTTCTCAGAAACGATCGACACGTCCTTCACTACCTTTCCACGCTCAGTTTCAGACTGAACAGTGGACTAAATTCTTCACTTTACGACCAACTTCCTCTACTGCCTATCTTTCTGACCATAGTATTGGCAAGGCACTTCTACGCCATGTTGGTAAAGATATTTCTTTTCATGCTCTTAAGAGCGGTACGCGCATCATTACCGTACAGAATGCTACCCAGGCTCGTGAGCTCTCTCGTCTTTCCCATATAGATACTGTTCCTGTCACCCTTGAAAAACATCATTCCCTCAATTCTTGTAGTGGTACCGTCATTCTGCCCCATACCATAGTTCAACAAAATTTCCAGACATGTGGCACCGACATTCTAGAACAGCTGGAACTCCAAGATCTCCCAATCCTCAAGGTAGACACTTACGTTCTTCCTGCCCGTGGGCGGAGACGATACCCTAGCAATGTGGCTCGTTTAACTTTTGACAGCCGAGAACTCCCATCCTCAGTTTATATAGCAGGACATCGGTTACAAGTTCGAAAGGTGATCCCTACACCACAACAGTGTAGAAATTGCTGGCGATTTGGCCATCCAGCGAAATATTGCAGATCTATCGCCGAATGCCCAGTCTGTGGTGCCGATGACCATTCTAATACGTCTTGCAATCAATCTCCCTCTTGCCTTAACTGTCATGAGGCTCACCCTTCGTACTCTCGCCGTTGTCAGGTCTATTTAAACGAGCGGGAAATCCGTTACCTCAAAGAGACAGAAGGTCTCCCTTATGCCATGGCAGTTTCTCATCTCCGCCTCCAAGGGAGACTCCCACGTGTTTCTTATTCCCGTGTTTCAAAACGTCCCCCCACTTCTGGTATCCCATCTTCTACACCCACCTCTGTGGTTACCTCTCCCATAATCACTCCTGTATCTAATCCTTTTGCTGTCCTCGGCTCAGACGTCCCTACTTCAACGCCTCAGTCTAATCTCGCTTCTTCGAGTTCTCTCTTACAAGCCTCAGTGTCGACGAGACCTCGTACGACACCTCTTCCCAATCGTCCCTCTACTTCTCAAAAGTCAATAAAAGGTCCGGTAACACCTCCTACCCATCTTCCACCTCCTCATTTTACCCTCCCTGTCTCTGTCCCTAGTTCTTCCCCTCTCACTGGCTCAGTTACAAGTGCAGAGGTTCACCCTCCTCCTCGTAATGTACCTTCCTCCCCTGTTCCCTCCCAAGTTTCTTCCTCTTCTGCCACCTCCCAGGTTCCTGTCTCTTCTGTCCCCTGCCACGCTTCTCCAGTTCCCTCCACCCTTTCGCCCCCCCCTACCTTGGTACAGTCCAATACAGTTCCAATCTTTACTCATCCTCCCCCTACCATTCCCAATATTGTCTCCCATACGACATCTCTGAATTCCGAAACACTTGAAGCAATCTCTGAATATATTGCAGAGACCAAACCATCAATGGACACTGATCCACCTTCCGCTCTTTCTCTCTCCTCTGCTCCATCTGCGCAACTCCTTTCTTCACAGCGCACCGTTCCTTCGCTGCTTGAACATTTTCCACTGCCTCCGCATGTGGACTTTTCTAACCCTTCTAGTCCGTAGGAACCCTTACCTGCGGATTTCAAGTATCTTTATCATTGCCAATCATGGCCTTTTTACAGTGGAATATACGCGGCCTCAGGGGTAATCGGGGTGAGCTTCAGATGTTACTCTCCCAGTTTGCCCCTGTTGGTGTTTGCTTACAGGAACCAAAATTACACTCTGCTGTTATTTCTCACATCTCAGGCTATAATTTATTGTATTCTTCAGATCCTTTTCCTGATGGGACCTTTAATGAAAGTGCCCTTCTTCTCCGCACTGATATTCCGTACCATCAGCTATTTGTTCATACTTCGCTGCATTACACAGCAGCCCGTATCCACTTACATAGGTGGTATACGCTCTGTTCTTTATATCTCTCTCCTTCTCGGGCATTATCTATTCCGGATTTTGCCTTCCTTGTTTCGTCATTACCGCCACCGATTCTGTTACTTGGTGATTTTAATGCCCACCATTTCCTCTGGGGGGGTCTCACTGTGATTCCCGTGGAATTCAGTTAGAGGCTTTTCTTGCCACCCACCCCCTCCATGTTTTAAATACAGGTACTCACACCCATTTTGATCCTCGGACTCATACTCTCTCTTGCATCGATCTCTCAGTTTGCTCTTCCTCCGCCGCATTAGACTTCACTTGGTCTGTTCTCCCGGACTTACATGACAGTGATCATTTCCCAATCATTCTTACTTCCCCTTCATATTCGCCACCTCTTCGCACCCCACGCTGGCAATTTAATCGGGCAAATTGGAACCTTTACTCACACCTGACTGTTTTTAAAGAGGTTCCTTCTTCGTCCTCCATCGATGAGCTTTTACACCTCTTCTCGTCCTCCGTTTTCACCGCAGCTTCTCATTCTATACCCCAAACTTCGGGCAGGCATTCTCAGAAATGCGTGCCTTGGTGGTCTCCTGCTTGTGCTCGTGCAGTACGTTTGAAATGCGCTGCATGGGGCAGGTACCGGTACAATAGAACCACAGAGCGACTCCTTGATTTTAAACAGAAGCGTGCGATCGCTCGCCGTGTCATCCGTGACGCTAAACGCACTTGCTGGCGAGATTATGTCTCCACCATCACCTCTGCTTCCTCTATGAGTGCAGTCTGGAAAAAAGTACGAAAACTGAGTGGTAAATATTCTCCGGACCCGGCTCCTGTTCTGCGGGTTGCCGGTGTTGATATAGCAAACCCACTAGATGTTGCCAATGAAATTGGCAATCATCTGGTCCGTATTTCTCAGGGACTCCATCTATGCCCCTCATTTCTTTCCTCAAAGTCTGCCAGAGAGTTAGCACCCTTGGACTTTTCTTCTCTCAGAGAAGAACAGTATAATGTGCCTTTTACACTTCAAGAACTGGAGGCAACACTCTCAGCTTGTCGATCATCGGCAGCTGGGCCCGACGACATTCATATTCGTATGCTACAACATTTACATCAGTCAGCCCTTGCAGTCCTATTACGCCTTTACAATCTTATTTGGTCACAAGGAGTTCTTCCACAGCTGTGGAAATCCGCCATTGTTCTCCCTTTCCGCAAACCAGGCACTACGGGACATGAAACCTCCCACTATCGTCCCATTGCTCTTACCAGTGCAGTTTGCAAAGTAATGGAACGTCTAGTAAATAGACGTTTAGTGTGGTATTTAGAGACACACAACAGTCTCTCCACTCGTCAATATGGCTTTTGTAAGGGACGTTCTACCATAGACCCCTTACTGCGCTTGGATACGTATGTTCGTAATGCCTTTGCGAATAACCACTCAGTTATTGCCATATTTTTTGACCTTGAGAAGGCATATGACACAACTTGGAGGTATAATATTTTAGCCCAAGCCCACTCCTTAGGCCTTCGAGGCAATCTACCATCCTTCCTTAAGAACTTTTTAACTGACAGGCATTTCCGTGTTCGGGTTAATAATGTGCTCTCCCCGGACTTTATCCAAGCTGAAGGTGTCCCCCAGGGATGTGTTCTGAGCACAACACTTTTTCTCCTTGCTATTAATGATTTGGCCTCTAGTCTTCCATCAAATATTTGGTCATCACTCTATGTTGATGACTTCGCTATTGCCTGTGCAGGCGCTGACTGTCACCTCCTTACAGTTTCTCTCCAGCATGCAGTCGACCGTGTTTCCAATTGGGCCACCACACATGGGTTTAAATTTTCCAGCACTAAAACCCACCAAATCACTTTCACTAGACGCTCTGTCATCTCCGATCATCCTTTGTACCTCTATGGCTCCCGTATCCCTGAACGTGATACAGTCAAGTTTCTGGGCCTCCTCTTTGATCGTAGGTTATCCTGGAAACCTCACATTACCTCTCTGAAGGCAACTTGTCACAGCCGGCTGAACCTTCTTAAAACCCTTGCTCATCTTTCGTGGGGAGCTGATCGTCGAACCCTCCTTCACCTACATTCCACCCTTATTTTATCGAAACTTGATTATGGTGACCAGATCTATTCAGCGGCATCTCCTGCTACTCTCTCTAGCCTTAACCCCATTCATCACCAAGGATTACGTTTATGCCTTGGTGCTTTTCGCTCTTCCCCTGTCGAAAGCCTCTATGCAGAAGCGAACGTTCCATCCTTATCCGATCGCCGTGATGCCCATTGCCTGCGCTACTATGTACGCTCTCATGATCTCCGCAATCCTCCCATTTATAGAATGGTCACTGATATTAGTAGACATTCTTTATTTGTTCGCCGCCCCTGCTTACTCCGTCCCTTCTCTCTTCGCCTTCATTCGCTCTTGTCTTCTCTTCAACTACCACCTTTCTATGTACATGTAGCATCTCACTTTTCCCTACCCCCCTGGGAAGTTCCAGCTCTTCGAGTCTGTTCTTTCTCCCTCCCTTGCTCGAAAGCCCAACTGTCTACGGTCGCTTCCCGCTCTCTTTTTCTTGACCACTTTCACTCTCATTCTCATGCCATTGCTGTGTACACAGATGGCTCTAAGTCTTCTGACGGCGTAGGATTCGCAGCAGTGTTTCCGGACAGCGTCGTACAAGGGCATTTACTATCTTCAGCTAGTATTTTTACTGCTGAATTATATGCCATCCTTACAGCACTTATCCGTATTGCATCTATGCCTGTGTCATCATTTGTGGTTGTCTCAGACTCCCTTAGTGCTTTACAGGCTATACAAAAATTTGATACACCTCACCCGTTAGTCCTCCGTATCCAACTTTGGCTACGCCGCATCTTTACTAAGCATAAAGATATTGTTTTTTGTTGGGTCCCTGGTCATGTTGACGTACAGGGCAATGAACAGGCAGACACTGCTGCGCGGTCAGCAGTACATGACCTACCAGTTTCTTATAGAGGTATTCCATGTACGGACTATTTTGCTGTAATATCTTCCCACCTTCACACCCGTTGGCAACAACGTTGGTCTACTATGCTTGGCAACAAACTTCAGTCTATTAAACCGAGTATAGGTTACTGGCCGTCTTCTTATCACCAGTGTCGAGGTTGGGAGACTACTCTCTCCCGTCTTCGCATTGGCCATACTCGTCTTACTCATGGATATCTCATGGAGAGGCGTCTTGCTCCTCTCTGTGAGAATTGCCAAGCTCCATTATCAGTCAGCCACATTCTGTTGGACTGCCCACTTTATCAACGAGCACGCAGAATTTACCTCTGTCGTCGTCTTCGCCCCGCTGCTCTCTCTTTACCTTCCCTTCTCGCTGATGGACCCACCTTTCATCCGGACTCTCTCATTGACTTTTTGACAACGACTGACTTACTTCACAAATTCTGATTCTTTCAGCCCTTTCTACTTGAATCTCTTGCTACCCTCTACCCCCGTACTATCCCCTGCCCCGCTGTTTTCTGTAACCTGCTGATCATCCCCCCTCCCTTCTGCCATCCAATTCCCTTGCTTCCTTCCCTACCCTGCAGCGCTGTATAGCCCTTGTGGCTTAGCGCTTCTTTTTGATTATAATAATAATACAGATTTATACACCCTCCAAATCATTCTATTTTGCTCCATCCTCTGTAAATGACCAAACCACCTCGATAACCTCTCTTTAGCCCTCTGAATAATACTTTTTGTAACTCCACCACCTAATTTCCACAATACAAATTCTCTGCATAATATTTACACTACACATTGCCCTTAGACTTGACATCTCCATTGCCTCCAACCTCCTCTTCACTGCAGCATTCACAACCCATGCTTCACACCCATATAAGAATGTTGGTACCATTATACTCTTGTACATTCCCTTCTTTGCTTACATGGATAATGTTTTATGTCTCCACAGATAACTCAGTGCACCACTCACTTTTTTTCCTTCATCAGTTCTATGGTTAACCTCGTTCTTCATAAACCTATCTGCTGGCAAATCTACTCCCAAATATCTGAACACATTCACTTCTTCCATACTCTCTCCCTCTAATGTGATATCCAATTTTTCTTTACCTTCCTTACTTGATACCCTCATCACCTTACTGTTATCTATGTTCACTTTTAACTTTCTTTCTTTGCACACCCTCCCAAACTCGTCCACTAACCTTTGCATCTTCTCTAGAATCTACCAACAGCACAGTATCATCCTTGTTCATATGCAGTTCTGCTCTCTGTATTACCTCTAATTCTTTCCATAATACCCTACCATAACTCATAAATCATAACTACACAGTTCAGTCCTAGCCATGTTTTTACAAGACAAGTATTTTCCAATGTTTCCATCATTGGTGCAGACACACACTGATTTCTTAACCACTTCTGATTTACTATGCTAACTATGACCTTTCTGCCGATATCCACCCACAACACTGCCATGAAGTACTATATACCATAATTAGTGTGACATTTTTCACATTTTGTTACAGTAGAGAATCCTTTATCCAAAATTCCAAACTCCAAAAACCTCTAAAATCTGAAATTTTTCGAGTGTTGACATTACATGCCACAAATGGATCATTCAGTTTATTGTCATCAGCAGTTACTCACTGATTACAGCATGTTTTGTGTGGAGATATTGCCGAAAATGTCAAAAAGGTCTATGGGTATTAGTGAAAAGAAATAGAAGAAGCATTTATGTTCATGTATATCACAGAAAGTCAGGCTGTTGAAAAAACTTGACAGTGGCATAAGTGTGAAACATCTGACTGAGGAGTCTGGTGCTGGAACAACCACTATCTACCACTTAAAGAAACAGAAGGACAAATTGTTGAAGTTCTGTGCTGAAAGTGATGAACAGAAGTAAATGAAATATAGAAAAATATTGCATAGAAGGGAAAATGAGGATCTTGATCATGTATTGATGAACTGGATTGGTCAGCATCGGAGTGAGCATATGCTGCTTAGTTGTAGTGTCTGGACCTACATTTATCTTCTTTTTGTAAGAAGTGATCATAGTTTTTTTTTTTTGGGTACAGTATGTGTACAGTACAGTACAGTGTTTAGATTTAGGTCCCATCACCAAGCTGTCCCATTTTATGCATGCAAATATACAAATATTTGAAAATCTGAAAAAATCTGAAATCCAAAAAACTTCCAGTCCCAAGCATTTCAAATAAAGGATACCCAATTGTTGTGGACACGGGGTACATCAAAAACTGATGTTATTATTATTATTATTAACACACTGGCCGATTCCCACCAAGGCAGGGTGGCCCGAAAAAGAAAAACTTTCACCATCATTCACTCCATCTCTGTCTTGCCAGAAGGGTGCTTTACACTACAGTTTTTAAACTGCAACATTAACACCCCTCCTTCAGAGTGCAGGCACTGTACTTCCCATCTCCAGGACTCAAGTCCGGCCTGCCGGTTTTCCCGAATCCCTTCATAAATGTCACTTTGCTCACACTCCAACAGCACATCAAGTATTAAAAACCATTTGTCTCCATTCACTCCTATCAAACACGCTCACGCATGCCCGCTGGAAGTCCAAGCCCCTCGCACACAAAACCACCTTTACCCCCTCCCTCCAACCTTTCCTAGGCCGACCCCTACCCCGCCTTCCTTCCACTACAGACTGATACACTCTTGAAGTCATTCTGTTTCGCTCCATTCTCTCTACATGTCCGAACCACCTCAACAACCCTTCCTCAGCCCTCTGGACAACAGTTTTGGCAATCCCGCACCTCCTCCTAACTTCCAAACTACGAATTCTCTGCATTATATTCACACCACACATTGCCCTCAGACATGACATCTCCACTGCCTCCAACCTTCTCCTTGCTGCAACATTCATCACCCATGCTTCACACCCATACAGGAGCATTGGTAAAACTATACTCTCATAGATTCCCCTCTTTGCTTCCAAGGACAAAGTTCTTTGTCTCCACAGACTCCTAGGTGCACCGCTTACTTAGGAGTCTGTGATGTGTCTTGTGTTATAGTCATGCATTCTGTTAGGGTTGGTGTGAAGTTTGAGTGAAGGGTTTATGTTTGAGTGTAGTGTTCTATGTATGTAGTAGGCACAAGAATAAGTATGGATGTTCTTTACGGTGAGTAGTTTTAGACTTTTGAATATTGGTGGAGTATGCTCTCTTGAGTGGGAATTTGTTATCATTCTGACTGCAGCCTTTTACTGGGTTATTAGTGGTCTTAGGTTATTTAATGTTGTTGCTCCCCATGCACAAATTCCATAGGTGAGATAAGGGTAGATAAGTGAGTGATACAGTGCAAGGAGAGCTGATTGTGGAACATAGTACCGTATCTTTGATAGTATGCCTACTGTCTTAGAGATTTTCTTGGAAATTTGTTGTATATGGGTCTGGAATTTAAGGCTGTTGTCAAGGTGGATTCCTAGGAATTTTCCCTCTGTGCATCTTGTGATGTGTGATCCGTTTAGCGTTATGTTAAGTGGAACATTTGTGGCTCTGTTTCCAAACTGAATGAAATAGGTTTTTTCAGTATTCAGTGTAAGCTTGTTAGTCATCATCCAAGTAGATATTTTCTGCAATTCAGCATTAACAGTGTTGGCCAGTATGACTGGGTTTGGGTGAGAGAAGATGTATGTTGTGTCATCTGCAAATAATATGGGTTTGAGTAGTGATGCATTCGGTAGGTCACTGATGTAAATGAGAAAGAGGAGAGGGCCAAGGACACTTCCTTGTGGGACCCCAACTGTAATTAGTTGTGTGGAAGAGTTAGCTCCATTTGTGTACACATATTGGCTTCTGTTACTAAGGTATGACTTTAGGTAGTTGAAGGAGTGCCCTCCTATACCCTAGTGTGTTAATTTTATATGCACCAAATCATGGTCGACTGTATAAAAAGCTTTACGCAAATCAATGAAGATACCCAGCAGGACTTTTTTTTTCTCAAGAGCGGTGTAAAGTGGACCCCTGAGTTTCGTGATTAATCCATTCCAGAGAGCCTGCCGAAGGTCGAAATTCACGAAACTCGAAACCATTTTCCCCATAAGAAATAATGGAAATAAAATTAATCCGTCCAGACACCCAAAAATATTAAAATAAAATATTTTTTCAAATTAAATAAAGATTTACATAATGAAAACAATCAGAAATCAAATACATGCATTTAAAATAATAATAACATTATACTTACCTTTACTGAAGACTTCTGGGTGGATGGAAGATGGGAGGAGGTGATAGGAGGAAGGTGTACACTACTGTTTGGAAGGAGAATCTCCTTCCATTAGGACATTAGGTAGCAAGTCCTTATCTGGGGTTACTTCTCTTCTTCTTTTAATGCCACTGGGAACAAGTGGAGAGTCACTGGACCTCTGGCGCACAAAATATCTATCCAGAGAGGTCTTTTTCTGGCGTTTCTTTAAGATTTCCCTGAAGTGGGACACAACACTGTTATTGTACATGTTGCAGATACAGCTTGTTTCAGCTTGGTCAGGGTGATACTTTTCAACAAAACTTTGCAACTCATTCCACATTCCACACATGTCCTTAATCACTGAAGAAGGCACCTCATCCACTACCTCTTCCTCCTCCTCTGAAGCAAGTTCCTCGGCTGTGGTCTGATGCTGTTCCAGTTGAAGCTCTTGCAGTTCGTCAGTGGTTAGCTCTTCCCTGTGGTCCTCCTCCAACTCGCCGAAGGTCGAATTTCGCGAAAGTCGAGGGGTCCACTGTATATTAGTTTTAGCATGTGTATAATTGCAACATTAGTGCTTTTATTAGTCCTGAATCCAAACTGAGAGGGGTTGAGTATGTCTTGAGAGTCAAGGTAGGAATAGATCTGCCTATGAATTTATTTTTCAAAGATTTTAGAGAGCAGAGGTAAGTTAGATATTGGTCTATAGTTATTCAAGTCTGTTTAATCTCCTCCTTTGTGGATTGGGGTGACCCCTCACTATTTTGAGAATTGATGGGAAGGTGGAGGATTTGATGGATTTGTTAAAGAGTGTTGCAATAATTGGTAACAGTACTTGAGAAGCTTTTTTGTACATAAGTGGTAAATTATTTATATCTCCTGCCTTCTTTTTAAGGGTGTTGATGAGTGAGACTTCTGTTGGGTTGGTTGGAGCTAGGAATAGTGTATTCGGGTAGGTGCCCATGAGGTAGTCTGATGGACGGGTGTTTGAGCTTGGGATTGTGCTCGCTAGATTCTTTCCTGTGGTGGAGAAGAAAACATTAAGTCTGTTTGCTGTTTCAGTTGGTGGGAGTAGGGGTTCATCTGATTTTGATGCTGAGACGCTCACTGCCTGTTTCATTTATTTATTTATTTATTTATTATTAATTTGGACATGATACATAGATGTACAAAGAAATACAGTGGTTAAGTGTAACATGCCAAAAGCCTCTTGTATGCAGACCATTATGGGCAGGCTTAAAATTAACTCAAGATTAACTAAGCAATGATGTATTATAGTAAACAAATAACAATTAAGCACAAATGAGTATTTCAAAGACAGGTTGTATGGTCATTTGCTGAGTTGCTGTGCATTCAGTAGAATGGAGTATTCTGTTAGGTAATGTAATTAAAAAAAAAAACAAAGTTTGATAGGGTCACAGGTTAAACATTTATGAGATACAATTATTCAGTATTTATTTAGTTGTGGGTGAGTAAGTGATTTTTAAGAAGAGACTTGAATTTATAAACAGACAGTGTTTCTTTTATATTCACAGGTAATGAATTCCAGATTTTTGGGCCTTTTATGTGCATTGAGTTTTTGCATAGTGTGAGATGGACACGAGGAACATCAAAGAGTGATCTGTGAATTGTGTTGTGGTCATGTGTTCTGTTGAAGTTGGTAAGGAGACGTTTGAGGGGAGGGTTTATATCCGAGTTAAGTGTTCTTTGTATGTAGTAGGTACAATAATAAGTATGGATGTTTTGTATAGTGAGTAGGTTTAGAATTTTGAATATTGGTGGAGTGTGCTGCCTGTAGTGGGAATTTGTTATCATTCTGACTGCAGCCTTTTGTTGGGTAATTAATGGTCTGAGATGGTTTATTGTTGTTGAGCCCAATGTACAAATTCCATAGGTGAGATAGGGGTAAATAAGTGAGTGACATAGGGCCAGGAGGGCTGACTGTGGAACATAGTACCGTATCTTTGATAGTATGCCTACGGTCTTGGAAATTTTCTTGGAAATTTGTTGTACATGTGTTTGAAATTTGAGTCTATTATCAAGGTGGATTCCTAAGAATTTTCCCTCTGTGAGCTTTGTGATAGGTGATCCCTTTATCATTATGTTAAGAGGGACATCTGTAGTTCTGTTTCCAAACTGAATGAAGTAAGTTTTGTCAGTGTTGAGAGTAAGTTTGTTAGTCATCATCCAGGAAGATATTTTCTGTAATTCGGTATTCACAGTATTGGCTAGCATGACTGGGCTTGGGTGAGAGAAGACGTATGTAGTGTCATCTGCAAATAGTGTGGGTTTGAGTAGTTGCGATGCATTTGGTAGGTCATTTGTGTAAACGAGAAAGAGAAGAGGGCCAAGGACACTTCCCTGTGGGACACCAACTGTAATTGGCTGTGCGGAAGAGTTTGCTCCATTTGTGTACACATATTGGCTTATGTTGCTGAGGTATGACTTAAGGTAGTTGAGGGAGTGCCCCCTTATACCATAGTGCGACAATTTTATGTGGAGCAAATCATGGTCAACTGTATCAAACGCTTTATGTAAATCAATGAAGATCCCAGTGGGACTTCTTTTTTCTCTAGTGCAGTGTATATTTGTTCTAGCATGTGTATAATAGCATCATTCATATTTTTATTAGGCCTGAACCCAAACTGACAGGGGTTGAGTATGCTGTGGGAGATGAGGTAGGAATAGATTCGCTTATGAATTAATTTTTCGAAGATTTTAGAGAGAGGGTGTAAGTTGAATATTGGCCTATAGTTATTCAAGTCTGTTTGGTCTCCTCCTTTATGGATCGGGGTGACCCTTGCTATTTTGAGAACTGTAGGGAAGGTAGAGGATTAGATGGATTTGTTGAAGTGTTGCAATGATTGGTGACAGCACTTGCGACACTTTTTTATAAATAAAGGGTGGTAAGTTATTTAATTCTCCTGTCTTGTTTTTTAGTGTGTTGATAATAAGGGAGACTTCTGTTGGGTTGGTCGGAGCTAGGAACAGTGTGTTTGAGTAGTTGCCAGTGAGGTAGTCATTGGGTGGGGTATTTGAGCTTGGGATTTTATTGGCAAGGTTTTTTCCAATGGTGGAGAAGAAATCATTGAGTCTGTTTGCTGTTTCAGTTGGTGGGAGTTGGGGCTCATCTGGTTTTGTTAGTTCAGTTGGGCTATTTCCTGATATCTTTTTTGTTCCTAGAATTTCTGATAGGGTTTTTCAGGTTTTTTTAAATCACCTTTTAAGTTGGATAATCTGTTTTCATAATACAATTTTTTAGCCCCTCTTACCAGGCTGGTTAGGACTGACGAGTAACGTTTTGTTTGGTCTCTGGTTATGTGACCCATTCTGTACTGTTTTTCGTATAGGTGCTTTGTATTTATGGATTTCAGGATGCTGGGTGTTAGCCAGGGACTGTTCAGTCTCTTAGCTGTCATCTGTTTAGTTTTTTTAGGGCAGTGCTTGTTATAGAGGTGTTGGGTCTTTTTTAGAAAATTATTAATACATTCGTCAATATCTGTATAGATTTTTAGCTCAAGTGTGCCAGTCAATGTTTGTCATTGCTGTTGTGAAGTTATTAGTGGCTGCCTCATTATGAAGTCTGAAAGTGACTTTAGTAGTGTCTTGGGGTAATTTGCCTAGATTAGTTATGAGGAAAGTAGGGTAGTGGTCTGTGGTATTATCTATGATTATGCCTGATTATAAAAGGAGGTATGGTGTAGGTCCAGATGTGGTCTAGTAGGGAAACACTAGTCTCTGTAATTCTTGTAGGTTTTGTTACTGTTGGTAGCAACAAGCAGTTACTCACAGTGTTTGTGAATTCAGTAACTGTGGAAAATACCGTATATATTTTCCAGAAATACAGTAGTTATATGTAAATAGATGGCCATACTGTATTTAATAATATTTATTTCATAAAAATGGGAAATTTTCTGCACCTGCGCAGAAGGACACTCGCCATTGTTTGTTTTGAATTGAACAGAACATTAGTGTAATGGGAAGAATTTTTCGTGCTCTAGAGGTAAAATTGGGTTGACACCTCTCAAATAGGAGGCGAAATTGTTGGATGTGCATTCCTGCATAACTTGAGATATCAGGCGACTGGACAAGACAGCTCCAGGAACCTCAGATAAGTCTTATGTAGTAACCTGGCCAGTATTATTTTCATAGATAGATAGTGAGGTTTTCTGAGTATGATACACATTAATCTCCAGTCAAATTGGTGAGTGATATTAAGATATTCTCCTTCTGTTATGTATATGTGTATATATATAATCCTTTTTTAATTTTAATATACAGTCCACAAATTTATATATTTACCAGTATTCCTGGTGTATGTATACAGTGGACCCCCGGTTAACGATTTTAATCCGTGCAAGAGGGCTCATCGTTATGCGAAATAATCGTTATGCGAATGAATTTTCCCCATAAGAAATAATGGAAATAAAATTAATCCGTGCAAGACGCCCAAAAGTATGAAAAAAATTTTTTTTTACCACATGAAATGTTAATTTTAATACACACAAACTGAAAAAGGCATGCACAATTACATGACACTTACTTTTATTGAAGATCTGGTGATGATTGATGGGATGGGAGGAGGGGAGAGCATTATCTTCTTACTGTTTAGAAGGGGAATCCCCTTCCATTAGGACTTGAGGTAGCAAGTCCTTTTCTGGGGTTACTTCCCTTCTTCTTTTAATGCCACTAGGACCAGCTTGAGAGTCACTGGACCTCTGTCGCACAACAAATCTGTCCATAGAGCTCTGTACCTCCCGTTCCTTCAAGACTTTCCTAAAATGGGCCATAACATTGTCATTGAAATAGTCACAAGCACGGCTTGCAACAGCTGTGTCAGGGTGATTTTCATCTATAAAGGTTTGCAGTTCAACCCACTCTGCACACATTTCCTTAATCTTTGAAGTAGGCACAATGGATTCCACAACTGGCATAGGCTTCTCAGGGTTAGCCCCAAACCCTTCAAAATCTTTCTTAATTTCCATACTAATTCTCACCCTTTTTACCACAGGGTTGGCACTAGAAGCTTTCTTGGGGCCCATGGTCACTTATTTTCCAGAAACAGCACCGAAAATACTGTAATAATACGAAATATTCCGAGTGTATGCTTGGATGTTACCGCGGAGGCTGGCTGGTAAACAATGGGACGGAGCGGCACATGTGAGGCTGGCTGAGGGCACATTGGACGCGTCTCGGACGAAAATCGGTATGCGGGTTTTTAATCGGTATGCGCGGCAAAAATTTTGCGATAAAAGTAATCGTTATGCGGAAAAATCGCTATGCGATGCCATCGTTATGCGGGGGTCCACTGTATTTCATTTGTAATTAATAGGTCCAGAGCAACTTGTGGATATGACAGTGGTAGGTATCGAAGGGGGACATTTTTTGCGACCCAGGTGCCCCAAATTCCTACTTGTCTAACTGATAAATAATAATTATCTTTGTTCATTTACTGTTATGTATATAATGATACATTCAGATAAATGTAATTTTCCACAATTAATTTGCCCGTTGGTCCTTCTTGAACCGGAGGTAATTAGTAAAGTCATTAATTAGTTAATTGCTTAATAATTATTTGTGAAATGACAGAAGGAGGTGGATGTTATGTTCACAAATTTACTTAATGTGTAGTGGATTATAATTATTACAATATTAATTTTGATAAGCTAAGCTCAAGGGTGGCTAAAGATTATATTAATGTGTATAATATTAATTTTGCTATGCCAAATTCTGGCAAGGATTTATATTAATTGTATAATATTAATTTTGATTAGTCAAGTCTGGCTAAGTTTATATTAATTTGTATAATACTAATTTGATAAGACAATTCTGGCCAAGATTTATATCAGTGTATGTGTAATTGATAAGCCAAGTGTTGCTAATTATATTAATGTGTATAATATTAATTTTGCTATGCCAAATTTTGGCAAGGATTTATATTAATTTGTATAATAATTTTGATAAGCCAAGGCTGGCTAAAGGTTTGTATTAATGTATATTTAAAATTTATATAATTTTCTTACATGTAATTGCTAAGCTCAAGTAGCTAGGATTTATTCAAAGGTAAGTTGTACTATTTACCTTTATAAAGTGCATAATTTAGTACATAATCAGTATTATTAAGTTGAATTTAATACAATGCATCATGGCTGAAAATGAGGAAATTAGTATAGAAGACAAACATATGGAATATAGAGCAAAGAAAGCATCACTGCAAGCTAGAAAGGGTCATGTAACCAAGGCATATAATAAATGTTTGGAATTAATGAATCAAGAAACTGTGAATACTGATGATTTAAAATTGTATTTAGATGCTTTGGGGAATAGATATGATTCATACAAATTATATTACAACAAATGTGAAGGAGATTTGTTAGTAAACTGTGTAGATGAGACTGAAGTAGATCTTATGATTAATCAGTATTATGAATTAGAGGAAAAGATTCTTTCTTGTAAAAGTCAGGCCTTGAATAAATTAAAATGTGTAAACCAGGCAGTTAATCAGTCTGCTCCAACAAATAATATGTCTTTGCCAAAACTCCCAGAATTATGTTTACCTGTGTTTAATCCTGGAGAAAATTGGGAGGAATTTTGGTCAATTTTTAAAGGAGCTGTGCATGACAGGAGTGACCTAGCCTGTGTAGCTAAATTATTTTACCTCAAAGGACAGGTAAGAGGAGATGCTCACATACTCATACAAGCCTTTCCCAATGTAGATGATTCTTACAAGGAAGCAGTTGATTTATTGAAAATCACTTATGGTAATATAGAACAAAGTAGGTTGGATCTAGTGAATATCATTGTTAATTTAAAATCTCCAGATCACACTTACAAAGGTTTACAGCAGTTTAGAGTTAAACTGGAGGGCACTCTCAAAACTTTAAGTAATAAATATAATCTGAA
Source organism: Cherax quadricarinatus (assembly GCF_038502225.1). Classification (NCBI taxonomy): domain Eukaryota; kingdom Metazoa; phylum Arthropoda; class Malacostraca; order Decapoda; family Parastacidae; genus Cherax; species Cherax quadricarinatus. The sequence continues at coordinate 31,220,817 of NC_091312.1, forward strand.
GGAATCAGACTGGTTATTGAGTGCCATTGTACAGAATAAATTAAACTATAAAACACTTGAATGGCTCTTGAACAAATATCACAAGGGTTATTTTGGTCTGGAGGAAATAAGACTAGGTCTACAAGAATTAATTGTGCAGTTGCAGACCAGCCAACTAACTCATTTTAAAGATGCAACACATAATAACTCTGAAGTATCTGTCAAGTTTCACAAAGGGAAAAATTATCCCAATGTTAATAATCAAAATTCATTTCCTAAAAAGAGTTGCATAGGTTCATATCAAGTAGCAGGAATCAGAAATAATGATTCTCCACAAGGTAAGAAGAATAAGTACCCTCCTAAGGGTAGCCCAGTTAATAAAAAACCAGTCAAAGAAAAGAGAGATTGTCTTTTCTGCATACAATTCATGGAATGATAAAGTTGAAAGATTGGAGGAACTTGACAGATGTATCAGGTGTTTAGGTAATCACAATGTAAAGGATTGTCATGCCAAATTAAACAACTGTTATCAATATCACAAAGGAAGACACCATATAGTCATGTGTAAGAGTCTATATGATAATGTTGATAGTAATGATAATGTTGACAATCCTGACACAACAGTAGCTAATGTAAAAATTGCTGCTAATGTTAATAATGATGGTTTTGCTGAAGTAGCCTTACCTGTGTTACAGGTAAAAACTGATGATAAAAGGCATAAATCAAAAAATGTAAATGCATTATTGGACCAGGGATCCCAGCGTACTTTCATAAAACGTAAATATCTTGATGGTATGAAAGTACAGATGGGAGATCCCACAACTTTAAAATTATCTGGTTTTCTCTCAGATAAAAGAGCTCAATTGTATGACACTGTTTATGTAACTGTCAGGTTGGGCAATGAGAAAAAATGTGTTAATGCAGTAATTGTAGATAGACTTCCAGAGAAAATATCTACAGTAGGGCTTAGTAAAGCTACAGAAAGACTTTCACATAATGTAAATTTAGCACCTTCTGGTGTAAGTGATGATTCTGTAGGCCCAATAAATATTTTGATAGGTAGTGACTATTATGCCTCCTTTGTAAAGGGTATGGTAAAGAAATGTGGTGTTACCCTTTTGAAGAATGCAGGAGGCCATGTAATGTATGGTAGGATTCCTCGTAATAATAATTCATGACTAGAGGAAACTACAAATACCATAACTGTGTGTTTTACTCATGAAATCGTACCCCAGTAAGAACATAAGAACATAAGAAATGAGGAACACTGCAGGAGGCCTGCTGGCCCATACTAGGCAGGTCCTTTACAATTCATCCCACTAACAAAACATTTGCCCAACCCAATTTTCAATGCCACCCAAGAAATAAGCTCTGATGTGAAATTCCCACTCAAATCCAACCCTTCCCACTCATGTACTTATCCAACCTAGATTTGAAACTACCCAAAATCCCAGCCTCAATAACCCAACTAGGTAGACTGTTCCACTCATCAACTACCCTATTTCCAAACCAATACTTTCCTATGTCCTTTCTAAATCTAAACTTATCTAATTTAAATCCATTACTGCGGGTTCTCTCTTGGAGAGACATCCTCAAGACCCTATTAATATCCCCTTTATTAATACCTATCTTCCACTTATACACTTCGATCAGGTCTCCCCTCATTCTTCGTCTAACAAGTGAATGTAACTTAAGAGTCTTCAATCTTTCTTCATAAGGAAGATTTCTAATGCTATGTATTAATTTAGTCATCCTACGCTGAATGTTTTCTAACGAATTTATGTCCATTTTGTAATACGGAGACCAGAACTGAGCTGCATAATCTAGGTGAGGCCTTACTAATGATGTATAAAGCTGCAGTATCACCTCTGGACTTCTGTTGCTTACACTTCTTGATATAAATCCCAGTAATCTATTTGCCTTATTACGTACGCTTAGGCATTGCTGTCTTGGTTTAAGGTTGCTGCACACCATAACCCCCAAGTCCTTTTCGCAATCTGTATGGCTAAGTTCTACATCATTTAACTTATAAGTACTAGGGTTATGGGCACTCCCAAGCTTCAGAACCTTGCATTTATCTACATTGAACTGCATCTGCCACTTTTCCGACCAAGAATAGAGTTTGTTTAAATCCTCCTGAAGTTCCATAACATCTACGTTTGAATCAATTATCGAATTTGCTCATATCACTAGTAATTCCCTCATCAAGATCATTGATATATATTAAAAACAACAACGGGCCCAAGACTGATCCCTGTGGAATGCCACTTGTTACAGATCCCCACTCGGATTTAACCCCATTTATGGACACTCTCTGCTTCCTGTCAGTGAGCCATGACTCGATCCACGAGAGCACTTTTCCCCCAATGCCATGAGCTGCCACTTTCTTTAACAGTCTATGGTGCGGAACTCTATCAAAAGCCTTACTAAAATCTAAGTAAATAATATCAAATTCTTTATTGTGGTCAACAGCCTCAAAAGCTTTACTGAAGAAAGTTAATAAATTAGACAAGACCGGCCTCTTGTGAATCCATGCTGAGTATCATTAATCAAGCTATGCTTATCGAGATGGCTTCTTATAATCTCAGCTATAATTGACTCTAGTAATTTGCCTACAATTGAGGTCAGGCTTATTGGGCGGTAATTTGACGGTAATGACTTGTCCCCTGTTTTAAAAATAGGAGTTACATTAGCCATCTTCCACATATCAGACACTACACCTGTTTGAAGAGATAAATTAAAAATATTAGTTAATGGTTCACAGAGTTCCATTTTGCATTCCTTAAGAACCCTTGAAAAAACCTCATCAGGACCCGGCGACTTATTTTGCTTCAGTCTGTCTATCTGCTTCACAACCATCTCACTAGTGACTGTGATGTTACATAATTTATCTTCTTCTAGCCCACTGTAAAAATTAATTACTGGAATATTGTTAGTGTCTTCCTGTGTAAAAACTGAGAGAAAATAATTATTTAAAATCAAGCACATTTCATTCTCTTTGTCAGTAAGGTGCCCATAGTTATTTTTAAGGGGACCTATCTTATCTCTAACTTTTGTTCTATAGACCTGGAAAAAACTTTTTGGGTTTTAGAATCCCTAGCAACTTTAATTTCATAGTCCCTTTTAGCTTTTCTTATCCCCTTTTTAATGTCTCTCTTAATGTCAATATACTGATTCATAAGATGACCCTCACCTCTTTTGATACGCCTATAAATTCCTTTCTTATGCCCTAGTAGATATTTGAGCCTATTATTCATCCATTTTGGGTCATTTCTATTTGATCTAATTTCTTTATATGGGATAAACGCTCTTTGAGCAGCATGTATAGTGTTCAGAAAACTGTCATATTGATAGCTCTCTTCGTTACCCCAGTCAACAGATGATAAGTGTTCTCTAAGCCCATCGTAATCTGCTAAGCGAAAATCTGGGACTGTTACTGAGTTATCGCTACTATCGTACTTCCATTCAATGCTAAATGTAATTGATTTGTGGTCGCTAGCACCCAGTTCCTCTGAAATTTCTAAATTATTAACAAGGGATTCATTGTTTGCCATAACTAAGTCAAGTAGGTTATTTCCCCTTGTAGGTTCTGTCACAAACTGCTTCAAAAAACAATCCTGAAATACTTCTAAGAAGTCGTATGATTCTAAATTCCCAGTCAAGAAATTCCAATCAACATGACTAAAGTTAAAGTCTCCTAGAATTACTACATTATCGTGCCTTGTGGCCTTAACAACTTCCTCCCATAGTAGTTTCCCTTGGTCCCTATCTAAGTTTGGGGGACGGTATATCACTCCTAAAATCAGTTTTTCATGCCCCTCTGAAAATTCTATCCAAACAGACTCTGTATGTGTTACTTCAGACTTAATACCCGTTTTTATGCAACAGTTCAAGCGATCTCGGACATACAATGCCACCCCACCTCCCCTCCCAATACTTCTATCTTCTTAGAACAATTTAAAACCCTGAATATGACATTCCGCAGGCATGTCCCGACTTTTTGAATTAAACCACGTCTCAGTTAAGGCAAATACATCAATGTTACCTACACTAACAACTAATCTCAACTCGTCCATCTTATTCCTAGCACTACGGCAATTAGCATAATAAACATTGAAAGACTCTCCTTTCTCTTTACCCTTCCTGCTCATTTCTATTTTTCTACTAAACCTATTACTGTCCTTATCACCCAAGGTCCCTGGCTTTTCAATATCTATCTCGTTCTTATTATTACTAGTTCCCCTAGAACTCATAATATTACTACACTGGGACTTCACTGTTTTCCTGCCAAAACCCATACCACTAACTATTCCTAGTTTAAAGTCCTAACTGCTCCCTCCACTGCAGTTGCCAGTGCTCCCACCCCACACCTAGATAAGTGAACCCCATCCCTAGCATACATGTCATTTCTGCCATAGAAGAGGTCCCAGTTGTCGATGAATGTTACCGCATTTTCCTTACAGTATTTGTCCAGCCAGCAATTGACACCAATTGCCCTGGACAACCATTCATTTCCAACTCCCCTCCTTGGCAAAACACCACATATGAGAGGGTTCCCACCCTTCTAATTATTTCTATTGCTGACCTATACCTGCTAATCAGGTCCTCACTCCTACGTCTGCCAACATCGTTGCCTCCATAGAGGATGGTGTTGAGCCAGTGCATAAATTGTGGGAATTAGACAGCATTGGAATAAATGTAAATGAAGAAAGTCCAGACAATTCTTTTACTCAGGAGCAATAACTGAGAGATGTAAAATTTGAATCTGGACAATACTGGGTGCGACTTCCGTGGAGACTGAACCATCCAGAATTGCCCACTAATTACAGAATTGCATATGGACAATTAAAGGCTCAGCTCTGCAAACTGAGTAAGACACCAGAATTGTTAACTGCATATAATATAATTGCTGAGCAGTTAATTAATAAATTTATAGAAGAGGTACCTCCTGAGCAAGCCAAAATTTATGGTCACTATTTGCCACATCACGGAGTGAAGAAAGATTCTAAGACCACTCCTCTGAGAAATGTGTTTAATTGTAGTGCCAGGAGTAACAAAAATGTACCTAGTTTAAATGACTGTTTGATGACAGGTCCGTCGTTGACGGAAAAATTAGGAGATATCTTATTAAATTTCAGAGTGAAGCATTATGCCTTTACGGCTGACATAAGTAAAGCTTTCCTAAGAGTGGGTTTACAAGAGGCTGACCGGGATTGTACCCGCTTCTTATGGCCTGAGAATCCTAGTGACCCACTTAGCCCTCTGAAAACTTTTCGCTTTAGGAGCGTATTATTTGGTGCTACATCCAGTCCGTTCCTACTTCAAGCGACGATAAATGCACACCTTAAACTTATGGAAAGTCCATTGAGTAAAGTAATGAGCAAACAATTTTATGTGGACAATTTCCTGGGTGTGACGTCAACTGAAGAGGAACTGTTAATGACTTATGGAGAGGCTAATAAAATAATGCAAAGTGCAAATGTGCCTCTGAGGGAATGGAATAGTAATTCGTCCAAATTAAAGAACAAAATAAGTAAAGATTACCCTGGAGATGAAGTGCCAAAATGTAGTAATGTATTGGGATTAACTTGGGATACTGAGAGAGATTTGTTAATGTTAAAACCTAATAATTACAGTATGCCCAATAAATTAACTAAGAGAGTTTTGCTTGCTGAAGTTTCCAAATGTTTTGATCCACTAGGGTTAGTGTCACCCCTTACTATAAGAGGGAAATTATTAATACAGGAAGCATGGAAACTTAAATGTGCTTGGGATGAAATTCTACCTGAGGAATTCGTTAACAGGTGGGATGAATTAATTGGTGATTATGAGAAAATTCCAATGTTGGAGTTCCCACGCCAGGTGGCCAATCCAAATGGGAAAAATGTACTCCACATTTTTTGTGATGCTTCAAAATTGGCATATGGATCAGTTGCTTACCTTCAATGTAATAGTGTTATTTCTCTTGTTATGTCTAAGGCTAAAGTGTCTCCAATTAAATCACATACCTTACCTCAGTTGGAATTAACAGCCATTTATGTAGGTGTCAAATTAGCTAATTATATAAGGAATAAGTTGCAGGAGATAAATATTAGTGACACTGTAATTTGGTCTGATAATGAGGTATCCTTACAATGGATTCGTAATGGAAACAGTAAAATTGTATACGTACAAAACAGAGTTGCTGAAATTAATCAGATGCAAGAGAAGTATAATAGTTTGGGTCAGCATATGTTAACATTTAATCACATACCTGGTGAGAAGAATCCAGCTGATTTCTTGTCTCGAGGTTTACCTTATGCTAAATTTGTAAATGCTGTATCATGGTTTAAAGGACCGAGCTGGTTGGTAAATAAAGCTAATTGGCCTGTACAAAAGGCGTATATTGCTCCTGTTGAAATTACTGTGACCACCGCTCCAATAGTTTGTCCTCCCTTAGCCATTGATATAAATAGGTATTCTTCTTTACCCAAACTAATCAATGTAACTAAGTTGGTGTTTAAATTTCTAAACAAGATGAATATCTCATATAAGTTTTCACATCCTCTTGAATATTGGATAAAGAGGGTACCAGAAGAAATCTATGGAAATGAGATTAAATTGATGATGGAAAGAAAAATTGTGAAAGGTTCCATAATAGAGAAATTGGGGCTGTATTTAGAGAACAATATAATTAGGTGTAGAGGTAGGTTATAAAATGCTGAACTGGGTGATTATGCTAAACACCCTATCTTACTGCCCAAAACTCATCATCTAACAAATTTAATTGTGCTAAATGCCCATAAAAATGTAATGCATGGTGGGGTACAAGATACCTTAAATTGTATTAGGGAAACTTTCTGGATTCCACAAGGACAGCAAAGTGTAAAAAGGGCGATTAAATCGTGTAATATGTCGCCGTGTGGATGCCAGATCCTATATGTACCCAGGTCCTCCACCATTGCCAAAGGAGCGTGTACAGTTAGTGAAACCATTTGATGTAACAGGTGTAGACTATAGTGGTCCAATAATTTTAACAGGTACTTCAGATGGTGTTCCACTGAAAGTGTATGTTTGTTTGTTCACCTGTACTGCTACTAGGGCAGTTCATTTAGAAGTGGCACAGGACTTGTCTGTAGAACAGTTTATATAGCTGTTTTGAAAATCTGCAGCTAGGAGATCCTGTCTGAGGTTGATGATTTCGGATAATGCCACAAATTTTGTTGCAGGTGCTCAACACTTGATAGAATTAAATAATAGTAATGATGTTCAATCTCTGTTAACCCAGCGAGGGTGTACCTGGAAATTTATTACTCCTAGAGCCCCTTGGCAGGGGGGCTGTACGAAAGACTTATAGGCACAGTGAGGCAGTGTCTCTGTAAAGTACTACACCGGAAGAAAATTAATTTGGAAGAATTCCGTGCAGTGTTAGTGGAGGCGGAGACTCGTATAAATAATAGGCCTCTCTCGTACATGAGTGATACACCTGATGCAGATGTATTAACACCTTCTCACCTAATATGTGGAAGGAAATTGGAAGCTGCCCCTGTCTATAGAGATAATTCGGAAGAAAGTGATGAAGATTACAATGATGCGGCAGTGTTGTGTAATAAATTTAAAATGTTAAATAAAGTAATTGATCATTGGTCTAATGTGTGGCGTAAGGAATATCTTCTTACACTACGTGAACACTTTTATGGTGCGACAGAGGCAGTAAATCGACAGACCATTCAACCAGGTGACATTGTGTTAATTGACACTGAACAACATCGAACATTGTGGCCTCTGGGCAAAGTATTGACATTGTACCCAGATGCACAAAGTGCTGTCAGGAATGTCAAAGTGTTGTGTCATGGCCAGGAAAGTTTACACAATTAATAAATTGATTCCCTTGGAATTAGGTGTTCAATCAAACGTAAATGAAAATCTGAGGGAAAGTGACACGAGTGATATGGAAGATAACGCAGACCAAGTGATGCCGGAAGATGAAATCGTAGTAAGACCTACTAGGAGAACAGCCACTCAAGCCAGAACTGGCTGGAATCGTCTCCTAAAGGAAGGAGTAATTTGAGTCGTTTAGCAACGAACTCTGGCCGGCTGCAGTGTGGAAAATACCGTATATATTTTCCAGAAATACAGTAGTTATATGTAAATAGATGGCCATACTGTATTTAATAATATTTATGTCATAAAAAATGGGAAATTTTCTGCACCTGCGCAGAAGGACACTCGCCATTGTTTGTTTTGAATTGAACAGAAAGTTAGTGTAATGGGAAGAATTTTTCGTGCTCTAGAGGCAAAATTGGGTTGACACCTCTCAAATAGGAGGCGAAATTGTTGGATGTGCATTCCTGCATAACTTGAGATATCAGGCGACTGGACAAGACAGCTCCAGGAACCTCAGATAAATCTTATGTAGTAACCTGGCCAGTGTTATTTTCATAGACAGTGAGATTTTCTGAGTATGATACACATTAACCTCCAGTCAAATTGGTGAGTGATATTAAGATATTCTCCTTCTGTTATGTATATTTGTATATATATAATACTTTTTTAATTTTAATATACAGTCCACAAATTTATATACAGTGGACCCTCAACCAGCGATGGCATCGATTAATGATAAATGTGACTAGTGATACATTTTAACGCAAAAATTTTGCCTCGACTAGAGCTTAAAAACCCAACCAGCGCTATTTGTTCTGTATGAGATGCGTCCACTTTGGCCTGAGCGCGCCTCACTTGTCCTCTGGGTGCCAGTGTTTACAAGCCAGCCACTGCGGTCGCTTCCAAACATACAACTGGAACATTTCATATTATCACAGCCTTTGTAGTGATTGCACATGCAAAATAAGTCACCCTGGGCCCCAAGAAAGCTTCTAGTGCCAACCCTGCAGCAAAAAGGGTGAGAATTACTATGGAGATGAAGAAAGAGATCATTGCTAAGTATGAAAGTGGAGTGCGTGTCTCTGAGCTGGTCAGGTTGTATAATAAACCCCAATCAACCATCGCTACTATTGTGGGCAAGAAAACAGCAATCAAGGAAGCTGTTCTTGCCAAAGGTGCAACTATGTTTTCGAAACTGAGATTGCAAGCGATAGAAGATGTTGAGGGACTCTTATTGGTGTGGATAAACGAGAAACAGATAGCAGGAGATAGCATCTCTCAAGCGATCATATGTGAAAAGGCTAGGAAGTTGCATGACGATTTAATTAAAAAAATGCCAGCAACTAGTGATGTGAGTGAATTTAAGGCCAGCAAAAGTTGGTTTGAGATATTTAAGAAGCGTAGTGGCATTCATAGTGTGATAAGGCATGATGAGGCTGCCAGTTCAGACCACAAAGCGGGTGAAAATATGTGCAGGACATAGTACATAGACAATGAGGGACTGAAACCTGAACAAGTGATTAATTGCGACGAAACAGGCCTGTTTTGGAAGAAAATGCCAAGCAGGACGTACATTACTCAGGAGGAAAAGGCACTCCCAGGACATAAGCCTATGAAAGACAGGCTTACTCTGTTGATGTGTGCCAATGCTAGTGGTGATTGCAAAGTGAAGCCTTTATTGGTGTATCACTCTGAAACTCCCAGAGTGTTCAGGAAAAACAATGTCGTCAAGGCTAATTTGTGTGTGCTGTTGAGGGCAAACAGTAAGGCATGGGTCACTAGGGACTTTTTCTATGACTGGTTACACCATGCATTTGCCCCCAATGTGAAAAATTACCTAATTGAAAAGAAATTAGACCTTAAGTGCCTCCTGGTATTAGACAATGCTCCTGGTCATCCTTCAGACTTGGCAGAGTGACTTTCTAGGGACATGAGCTTCATTAAGGTGAAGTTTTTGCCTCCTAATACCACTCCTCTCCTGCAGTCCATGGACCAGCAGGTCATTTCCAACTTCAAGAAACTGTACACAAAAGCTATGTTTGAAAGGTGCTTTGTAGTGACCTCAGAAACTCAACTGACTCTAAGAGAGTTTTGCAAAGATCATTTTACCATCCTCAATTGTGTAAACATTATAGGTAAGGCTTGGGAGGAAGTGACTAAGAGGACCTTGAACTCTGCTTGGAAAAAACTGTGGCCAGAGTGTGTAGACAAAAGGGATTGTGAAGGGTTTGAGGCTAACCCTGAGAATCCTATGCCAGTTGAGGAATCCATTGTGGCACTGGGGAAGTCCTTGGGGTTGGAGGTTAGTGGGGAGGATGTGGAAGAGCTGGTGGAGGAGGACAATGAAGAACTAACCACTGATGAGCTGCTAGATCATCTTGAACAGCAAGAGGGCAGACCTGAGGAAACTGCTTCGGAGGAGGGGATAGAGAAATTGAAGAAGTTGCCTACTTCTAAGATTAAGGAAATGTGTGCAAAGTGGCTTGAAGTGCAAACCTTTTTTGATGAAAATCACCCTGAC
>NC_091312.1:31236182-31333682 GCF_038502225.1 Cherax quadricarinatus
GACTCTTGCCAAGACCCTCGCATTTACTTCTCTTACAACCCCATCTATAAATATATTAAACAACCACGGTGACATCACACATCCTTGTCTAAGGCCTACTTTTACTGGGAAATAATTTCCCTCTTTCCTACATACTCTAACTTGAGCCTCACTATCCTCGTAAAAACTCTTCACTGCTTTCAGTAACCTACCTCCTACACCATACACCTTCAACATCTGCCACATTGCCCCCCTATCCACCCTGTCATACGCCTTTTCCAAATCCATAAATGCCACAAAGACCTCTTTAGCCTTATCTAAATACTGTTCACTTATATGTTTCACTGTAAACACCTGGTCCACACACCCCCTACCTTTCCTAAAGCCTCCTTGTTCATCTGCTATCCTATTCTCCGTCTTACTCTTAATTCTTTCAATAATAACTCTACCATACACTTTGCCAGGTATACTCAACAGACTTATCCCCCTATAATTTTTGCACTCTCTTTTATCCCCTTTGCCTTTATACAAAGGAACTATGCATGCTCTCTGCCAATCCCTAGGTACCTTACCCTCTTCCATACATTTATTAAATAATTGCACCAACCACTCCAAAACTATACCCCCACCTGCTTTTAACATTTCTATCTTTATCCCATCAATCCCGGCTGCCTTACCCCCTTTCACTTTACCTACTGCCTCACGAACTTCCCCCACACTCACAACTGGCTCTTTCTCACTCCTACAAGATGTTGTTCCTCCTTGCCCTATACACAAAATCACAGCTTCCCTATCTTCATCAACATTTAACAATTCCTCAAAATATTCCCTCCATCTTCCCAATACCTCTAACTCTCCATTTAATAACTCTCCTCTCCTATTTTTAACTGACAAATCCATTTGTTCTCTAGGCTTTCTTAACTTGTTAATCTCACTCTAAAACTTTTTCTTATTTTCAACAAAATTTGTTGATAACTTCTCACCCACTCTCTCATTTGCTCTCTTTTTACATTGCTTCACTACTCTCTTAACCTCTCTCTTTTTCTCCATATACTCTTCCCTCCTTGCATCACTTCTACTTTGTAAAAACTTCTCATATGCTAACTTTTTCTCCCTTACTACTCTCTTCACATCATCATTCCACCAATCGCTCCTCTTCCCTCCCGCACCCACTTTCCTGTAACCACAAACTTCTGCTGAACACTCTAACACTACATTTTTAAACCTACCCCATACCTCTTCGACCCCATTGCCTATGCTCTCATTTGCCCATCTATCCTCCAATAGCTGTTTATATCTTACCCTAACTGCCTCCTCTTTTAGTTTATAAACCTTCACCTCTCTCTTCCCTGATGCTTCTATTCTCCTTGTATCCCATCTACCTTTTACTCTCAGTGTAGCTACAACTAGAAAGTGATCTGATACATCTGTGGCCCCTCTATAAACATGTACATCCTGAAGTCTACTCAACAGTCTTTTATCTACCAATACATAATCCAACAAACTACTGTCATTTTGCCCTACATCATATCTTGTATACTTATTTATCCTCTTTTTCTTAAAATATGTATTACCTATAACTAAACCCCTTTCTATACAAAGTTCAATCAAAGGGCTCCCATTATCATTTACACCTGGCACCCCAAACTTACCTACCACACCCTCTCTAAAAGTTTCTCCTACTTTAGCATTCAGGTCCCCTACCACAATTACTCTCTCACTTGGTTCAAAGGCTCCTATACATTCACTTAACATCTCCCAAAATCTCTCTCTCTCCTCTGCTTTCCTCTCTTCTCCAGGTGCATACACGCTTATTATGACCCACTTCTCTCATCCAACCTTTACTTTAATCCACATAATTCTTGAATTTACACATTCATATTCTCTTTTCTCCTTCCATAACTGATCATTCAACATTACTGCTACCCCTTCCTTTGCTCTAACTCTCTCAGATACTCCAGATTTAATCCCATTTATTTCCCCCCACCGAAACTCCCCTACCCCCTTCAGTTTTGTTTCGCTTAGGGCCAGGACATCCAACTTCTTTTCATTCATAACATCAGCACTCATCTGTTTCTTGTCATCCGCACTACATCCACGCACATTTAAGCATCCCAGTTTTATAAAGTTTTTCTTCTCTTTTTTAGTAAATGTGTACAGGAGATGGGGTTACTAGCCCATTGCTCCCAGCATTTTAGTCGTCTCATACGACACGCATGGCTTACGGAGGAAAGATTCTTTTCCACTTCCCCATGGACAATGGAAGAAATAAAGAGGAACAAGAGCTATTTAGAAAAAGGAGAAAAACCTAGATGTATGTATATATATATATGCATGTGCGTGTCTGTGAAGTGTGACCAAAGTGTAAGTAGGAGTAGTAAGATATCCCTGTTATCTAGCGTGTTTATGAGACAGAAAAAGAAACCAACAATCCTACCATCATGCAAAACAGTTACAGGTTTCTGTTTCACAGTCATCTGGCAGGACGGTAGTACTTCCCTGGGTGGTTGCTGTCTACCAACCTACTACCTACTATATATATATACTATATATATATATATATATATGTCGTGCCGAATATGTAAAACTGGTCAATTAGCAAGAACTCATTTAAAATTAAGTCCTTTCTAAAATTTTCTCTTATACGTTTAAAGATATATTTTTTTCATTAATGTTAATGTAAAATTTTTTTTTGCACCAAAATTTTAGCACCAAAAGTATCTTAGAAATATTTTTCTCTTACCTAACCTATATTATTATAACAAAGAACAATTTATTTTCCGCATACCGATTACTTTTATCGCAAAACCCAACTAAACCCGCTTATATTTTAGATTTGTTTAACACAGTAATTTAATACTAAATGGGCCCCAAGAAAAGTGCCACAGTGAAACATATTTTGCCTACTCGTTAGGTTCATAATGATTTTGGCGAAATTAGACAAATTGCATACACAAATTTTGTTGTGCGACCACTTGTCCTATATGGGCTACCTCAAGATGAGCGTTGCTATTTAAGCCAATAAAAGTAAGGTCGCAAGTTCTGGCTATTCGGCACAACGATTATTTCGCATAACGATAGCCCTCTTATTATCGTTATATATATATATATATATATATATATATATATATATATATATATATATATATATATATATATATATATTATAATATCCTAGAAAAGGATGGAGGGAAGGGGTAAAAGAGGTCTTGTGTGCAAAGGGCTTGTACATGCAGCAGGCATGTGAGCATGATAGGAGTGAATGGCGATGAGTGGTTTTTGGTATCTGACGAGCTGTTGGAGTGCCAGCAGCGTGATTTTTTGTGTAGGGATTCAGGGAAATCATTTAGCTGTACTTGTGTCCTAGAGGTGGGAAGTACAGTGACTGCAATTTCAAGGAGGGGTTTGGGATATTGGCTGTTTGGAGTGAAATCTAAACTGTCATATCTTAGCGCCTGTGCAAAGACAGTGATTATGTGCGAATGATAGTGAAAGTGTTGAATAACTGTGAAAGTGTGTTTGTTGGGTCACCCTGCCTCAGTGGGACACGGCCAACATGTAAAAGATAGGTGTGTGTATATATATATATATATATATATATATAGCACGTCGGCCATCTCCCAGGTGCTAAAGCATTAACCCACTTCTCATATCCTATCCTTATTCTAATCTACAAAATTCGTAAATTTAAACACTTATGCTCCCTCTTTTCCTTCCATAGTTGATTATTCTACATTACTGCTCCCCATTCTTTAGCTCTAGTTCCCTCTGATACACCCGATTTAATCCTATTGGAATTCTCTCACTCCCTTTAGTTTCTCTTTATTTCTAGGGCATCCAGCTTCTCATTCATAACATTAACAATCATTGTTTTTTCTTATCTGTAGTACACTCATGCATATTCAAGCAACCCATCCATATAAAGAGGACCAAATTCTCCGAGGAAAGTACTGAAGTCAGGTTATTAATAGCTACAAGGTTGCACTAAGAGTTCACCCTTGTGGATCACCTGCTTGAATAGTCTGAAGAGAAGCGCCAGTCTCATGAAAACTTTAAGAAAGAATGGACCTGACATATGACACCATGTTATATAGTAAGCAGTTTTCTAAGCACCCCCCCCAAAAAAAAAAAAAAAATGCCACCACAAACTAACCTTCAACAAAGGTACTGCGAATGTAAGTATTGAGCCGAATTATAGGAAAAGTAGAAAAATGGCCTTTTTCTGTTTTCAGACTGATGTGGTGATATACAGTTGTGCATCTCCAAGAACCACACTTAATTTCCCGTTAACAATGCATTTTGTTAATTTACAAATGTATCATATTCTTCGACAATGTGGGTACTACTGTAGACCAAACACACATGTATACCACGGGGCCGAGCTGCAGTAGGTTGACAGTTTGACACTGCTGATGCTAGTTTAAGAGCATACTTATGAGGAGATAGGCATGACCCACGGAAAAAAATGGGCAGAATTATATACTATTGCTTTTGCAACTTTAACCTGCTATTTTCACACCAGCAATGTTAAGGACTGGAGCCGCCATTTTTCACAGTTTTTTTTCCAATCTGCTCTTATAGTGAAAGATGCGCCAACAAACACATTTGGCTGCTTGTATGATCATACATTTGTTCTCACTTGTGGTGTGATTATATCAATGTTGGCCCAACGAAATACTTTTGAGTAGAAATGCTCTAGCACAGTCTGGTGACTACCAGATTACACTTTAAAAGTTTACCTAAAATTCATGGGATAACCATTTCTGCAGCTGAAATAAGAGATATGTCAAATAAATGTGATAACTCGTCATGGAGGAGGCATCTGTGATGAGAAAGAGAAATATAACGTGTGAAGGAAATGCAATTTTCATGTTCAAACTCATCAAAAGCGGTGAATGGGAAGACTGATAGAGTGATGAGGAAAGTGGTCTCACACATGGAAATCATTTGTCAGTGCCCAGTCAAACTCCAGTGCCACAGACATTGAACAACTGCGGAGATGAATACATAAAGCAGTATGAGGGTTACTTGGGTCGGATCCTCGGTATTTAAGGCATCAAGGTAACAGGATAAGAAAAGACCACTAGATTAACACGAGTTACCATGGGACTCACCCCTAAGACATGGCAATTAAAAAAAAAAAAAAAGATACTAGTTTAGGTAAAGATGAAACGATGTTAGAGGATGTCTGATGATAGAGGGTGAGAAAGAGGCACAAAGAACAGGTTATACATTTTGTTTAATTCATGTTAACCTCTTCAAGGGGGGCTCCTTGGCGTGGTGAAGAGGCTCTTGGTCTGAGGAATTAGACCTGTCGGTCTTCTTCCTCAGACCGAACCTAATTACCCCCCAATCTCCCCTCCCCTATCCCATCCTCCCCTTTTTCCTTTCCTCCTCCTCCTCCCCACCCCTCCCTTTTGCCCTCCCTCTTTTTGGCCTTTGGGATTTCTCCCACAGGCGCGCTAGTTCCTAGGTAGGGGAAAGGATACCGGGGTCTATCCCATTCCATTGAGGTTCTTGGCGGTGGCGTAGTTTGCCGTGGAATCTGGATCACCTGAGGATGTCCCGATCCCTCTCCGGTATCCCGGAGTAGCTTTGGGTGTCTTTCGGGCGACGGGTGTATCTCTGGAAGCCACCTTTCGGATTCCGGGGGTGGTGGCCGAAGGAGGTATGCTTTGTGGCGGATATCCGGCCGCCCTCTCTTTTGTCCACCGAGGTAGCTCGGCAGATGTGAGGTTGCTATCCCGGATTGTTAGTTTACTAGCATGATGGGTAGGGTATGGCACGGGTTCCATGCTGCATCTGCGCTACTTGCGGTGCTGAGGTCCTCTTGGGCGCGGAGGGAGATTTCTGGCCCTTTCATTCCTCCTAGGAACTACCCCTCCCCGGTCCCCCCTTTTTTTATTCTTTTTTTTTATTTTTATTTTCTTTTCTTCTTTCTTTTTTTTTCTTAAAAACAAAAAGAAAGAAGTAACCTAACCATGGCAGCCCTAGTCCATGAACCTACTACCCCCGGGCCCCTTCTTGATACCGCACCCCGTTCTGACCCCGCCTCATCTTTGGACCACTCTTCAGACACTCCTCATGCCTCTGTACCTATTGCCGGTGCTGTTTCCTCACCTGCTTCAGGTACTGAGCCCTCGACTGACTCCTTCGATTTATCGGACCTTCACTCTCCTCTGACTATGCTTCCGGCCTCTTCCTCTACGGTGCGGCAATTTTCAAATCGCCGACCCATTCCACGTCGAACCAACTCTGGTCCCACGCCTAAACGCCAACGACAATTACCTGCTGATGATACTTCTCCACCTTCTCGTTCTTCTCAGAAACGATCGACACGTCCTTCACTACCTTTCCACGCTCAGTTTCAGACTGAACAATGGACTAAATTCTTCACTTTACGACCGACTTCCTCTACTGCCTATCTTTCTGACCACAGTATTGGCAAGGCACTCCTACGCCATGTTGGTAAAGATATTTCTTTTCATGCTCTTAATAGCGGTACGTGCATCATTACCGTACAGAATGCTACCCAGGCTCATGAGCTCTCTCGTCTATCCCATATCGATACTGTTCCTGTCACTCTTGAAAAACATCATTCCCTCAATTCTTGTAGTGGTACCGTCATTCTGCCCCATACCATAGTTCAACAAAATTTCCAGACATGTGGCACTGACATTCTTGAACAGCTGGAACTCCAAGATCTCCCAATCCTCAAGGTAGACACTTACGTTCTTCCTGCCCGCGGGCGGAGACGATACCCTAGCAATGTGGCTCGTTTAACTTTTGACAGCCGAGAACTCCCATCCTCAGTTTATATAGCAGGACATCGGTTACAAGTTCGAAAGGTGATCCCTACACCACAACAGTGTAGAAATTGCTGGCGATTTGGCCATCCAGAGAAATATTGCAGATCTATCGCCGAATGCCCAGTCTGTGGTGCCGATGACCATTCTAATACGTCTTGCAATTGATCTCCCTCTTGCCTTAACTGTCATGAGGCTCACCCTTCGTACTCTCGCCGTTGTAAAGTCTATTTAAACGAGCGGGAAATCCGTTACCTCAAAGAGACAGAAGGTCTCCCTTATGCCATGGCAGTTTCTCATCTCCGCCTCCAAGGGAGACTCCCACGTGTTTCTTATTCCCGTGTTTCAAAACGTCCCCCCACTTCTGGTATCCCATCTTCTACACCCACCTCTGTGGTTACCTCTCCCATAGTCACTCCTGTATCTAATCCTTTTGCTGTCCTCGGCTCAGACATCCCTACTTCAACGCCTCAGTCTGATCTCGCTTCTTCGAGTTCTCTCTCACAAGCCTCAGTATCGACGAGACCTCGTACGACACCTCCTCCCAATCATCCCTCTACTTCTCAAAAGTCAAAAAAAGGTCCGTTAACACCTCCTACCCATCTTCCACCTCCTCATTTTACCCTCCCTGTCTCTGTCCCTGGTTCTCCCCCTCTCACTGGCTCAGTTACAAGTGTAGAGGTTCACCCTCCTCCTCGTACTGTACCTTCCTCCCCTGTTCCCTCCCAAGTTTCTTCCTCTTCTGCCACCTCCCAGGTTCCTGCCTCTTCTGTCCCCTGCCACGCTTCTCCAGTTCCCTCCACCCTTTCGCCCCCCCCCCCCTACCTTGGTACAGTCCAATACAGTTCCAATCTTTACTCATCCTCCCCCTACCATTTCCAATATTGTCTCCCATACGACGTCTCTGAATTCAGAAACACTTGAAGCAATCTCTGAATATATTGCAGAGACCAAACCATCAATGGACACTGATCCACCTTCCGCTCTCTCTCTCCTCTGCTCCATCTGCGCAACTCCTTTCTTCACAGCGCACCGTTCCTTCGCTGCTTGAACGTTTTCCACTGCCTCCGCATGTGGACTTTTCTAACCCCTGTAGTCCGTAGGAACCCTTACCTGCGGATTCCAAGTATCTTTATCATTGCCAATCATGGCCTATTTACAGTGGAATATACGCGGCCTCAGGGGTAATCGGGGTGAGCTTCAGATGTTACTCTCCCAGTTTGCCCCTGTTGGTGTTTGCTTACAGGAACCAAAATTACACTCTGCTGTTATTTCTCCCATCTCAGGCTATAATTTATTGTATTCTTCAGATCCTTTTCCTGATGGGACCTTTAATGAAAGTGCCCTTCTTCTACGCACTGATATTCCGTACCGTCAGCTATTTGTTCATACTTCGCTGCATTACACAGCAGCCCGTATCCACTTACATAGGTGGTATACGCTCTTTTCTTTATATCTCTCTCCTTCTCGGGCATTATCTATTCCGGATATTGCCTTCCTTGTTTCGTCATTACCGCCACCGATTCTGTTACTTGGTGATTTTAAAACCCACCATTTCCTCTGCGGGGCGAGGGGAGGGGTTCTCACTGTGATTCCCGTGGAATTCAGTTAGAGGCTTTTCTTGCCACCCACCCCCTCCATGTTTTAAATACAGGTACTCACACCCATTTTGATCCTCGGACTCATACTCTCTCTTGCATCGATCTCTCAGTCTGCTCTTCCTCCGCCGCATTAGACTTCACTTGGTCTGTTCTCCCGGACTTACATGACAGTGATCATTTCCCAATCATTCTTACTTCCCCTTCGTATTCGCCACCTCTTCGCACCCCACGCTGGCAATTTAATCGGGCAAATTGGAACCTTTACTCACACCTAACTGTTTTTAAAGAGGTTCCTTCTTCGTCCTCCATCGATGAGCTTTTACACCTCTTCTCGTCCTCCGTTTTCACTGCAGCTTCTCATTCTATACCCCAAACTTCGGGCAGGCATTCTCAGAAATGCGTGCCTTGGTGGTCTCCTGCTTGTGCTCGTGCAGTACGTTTGAAACGCGCTGCATGGGGCAGGTACCGGTATAATAGAACCACAGAGAGACTCCTTGATTTTAAACAGAAGCGTGCGATCGCTCGCCGTGTCATCCGTGACGCTAAACGCACTTGCTGGCGAGATTATGTCTCCACCATCACCTCTGCTTCCTCTATGAGTGCAGTCTGGAAAAAAGTACGAAAACTGAGTGGTAAATATTCTCCTGACCCGGCTCCTGTTCTGCGGGTTGCCGGTGTTGATATAGCAAACCCACTAGATGTTGCCAATGAAATTGGCAATCATCTGGTCCGTATTTCTCAGGGACTCCATCTATGCCCCTCATTTCTTTCCTCAAAGTCTGCCAGAGAGTTAGCACCCTTGGACTTTTCTTCTCTCAGAGAAGAACAGTATAATGTGCCTTTTACACTTCAAGAACTGGAGGCAACACTCTCAGCTTGTCGATCATCGGCAGCTGGGCCCGACGACATTCATATTCGTATGCTACAACATTTACATCAGTCAGCCCTTGCAGTCCTATTACGCCTTTACAATCTTATTTGGTCACAAGGAGTTCTTCCACAGCTGTGGAAATCCGCCATTGTTCTCCCTTTCCGCAAACCAGGCACTACGGGACATGAAACCTCCCACTATCGTCCCATTGCTCTTACCAGTGCAGTTTGCAAAGTAATGGAACGCCTAGTAAATAGACGTTTAGTGTGGTATTTAGAGACACACAACAGTCTCTCCACTCGTCAATATGGCTTTCGTAAGGGACGTTCTACCATAGACCCCTTACTACGCTTGGATACGTATGTTCGTAATGCCTTTGCGAATAACCACTCAGTTATTGCCATATTTTTTGACCTTGAGAAGGCATATGACACAACTTGGAGGTATAATATTTTAGCCCAAGCCCACTCCTTAGGCCTTCGAGGCAATCTACCATCCTTCCTTAAGAACTTTTTAACTGACAGGCATTTCCGTGTTCGGGTTAATAATGTGCTCTCCCCGGACTTTATCCAAGCTGAAGGTGTCCCCCAGGGATGTGTTCTGAGCACAACACTTTTTCTCCTTGCTATTAATGATTTGGCCTCTAGTCTTCCATCAAATATTTGGTCATCACTCTATGTTGATGACTTCGCTATTGCCTGTGCAGGCGCTGACTGTCACCTCATTACAGTTTCTCTCCAACATGCAGTCGACCGTGTTTCCAATTGGGCCACCACACGTGGGTTTAAATTTTCCAGCACTAAAACCCACCAAATTACTTTCACTAGACGCTCTGTCATCTCCGATCATCCTTTGTACCTCTATGGCTCCCGTATCCCTGAACGTGATACAGTCAAGTTTCTGGGCCTCCTCTTTGATCGTAGGTTATCCTGGAAACCTCACATTACCTCTCTGAAGGCAACTTGTCACAGCCGGCTGAACCTTCTTAAAACCCTTGCTCATCTTTCATGGGGAGCTGATCGTCGAACCCTCCTTCGCCTACATTCCACCCTTATTTTATCGAAACTTGATTATGGTGACCAGATCTATTCAGCGGCATCTCCTGCTACTCTCTCTAGCCTTAACCCCATTCATCACCAAGGATTACGTTTATGCCTTGGTGCTTTTCGCTCTTCCCCTGTCGAGAGCCTCTATGCAGAAGCGAACGTTCCATCCTTATCCGATCGCCGTGATGCCCATTGCCTGCGCTACTATGTACGCTCTCATGATCTCCGCAATCCTTCCATTTATAGAATGGTCACTGATATTAGTAGACATTCTTTATTTGTTTGCCGCCCCTGTTTACTCCGTCCCTTCTCTCTTCGCCTTCATTCACTCTTGTCTTCTCTTCAACTACCACCTTTCTATGTACATGTAGCATTTCACTTTTCCCTACCCCCCTGGGAAGTTCCAGCTGTTCGAGTCTGTTCTTTCTCCCTCCCTTGCTCGAAAGCCCAACTGTCTACGGTCGCTTCCCGCTCTCTTTTTCTTGACCACTTTCACTCTCATTCTCATGCCATTGCTGTGTACACAGATGGCTCTAAGTCTTCTGACGGCGTAGGATTCGCAGCAGTGTTTCCGGACAGCGTCGTACAAGGGCATTTACTATCTTCGGCTAGTATTTTTACTGCTGAATTATATGCCATCCTTACAGCACTTATCCGTATTGCATCTATGCCTGTGTCATCATTTGTGGTTGTCTCAGACTCCCTTAGTGCTTTACAGGCTATACAAAAATTTGATACACCTCACCCCTTAGTCCTCCGTATCCAACTTTGGCTATGCCGCATCTTTACCAAGCATAAAGATATTGTTTTTTGTTGGGTCCCTGGTCATGTTGACGTACAGGGCAATGAACAGGCAGACACTGCTGCGCGGTCAGCAGTACATGACCTACCAGTTTCTTATAGAGGTATTCCATTTACGGACTATTTTGCTGCAATATCTTCCCACCTTCACACCCGTTGGCAACAACGTTGGTCTACTATGCTCGGCAACAAACTTCAATCTATTAAACCGAGTATAGGTTACTGGCCGTCTTCTTATCACCAGTGTCGAGGTTGGGAGACTACTCTCTCCCGTCTTCGCATTGGCCATACTCGTCTTACTCATGGATATCTCATGGAGAGGCGTCTTGCTCCTCTCTGTGAGAATTGCCAAGCTCCATTATCAGTCAGCCACATTCTTTTGGACTGCCCACTTTATCAACGAGCACTCAGAATTTACCTCTGTCGTCGTCTTCGCTCCGCTGCTCTCTCTTTACCTTCCCTTCTCGCTGATGGACGCACCTTTCATCCGGACTCTCTCATTGACTTTTTGACAACAACTCACTTACTTCACAAATTCTGATACCTTCAGCCCTTTCTACTTCAATCTCTTGCTACCCTCTACCCCCGTACTATCCCCTGCCCCGCTGTTTTCTGTAACCTGCTGATCATCCCTCCTCCCTTCTGCCATCCAATACCCTCGCTTCCTTCCCTACCCTGCAGCGCTGTATAGCCCTTGTGGCTTAGCGCTTCTTTTTGATTATAATAATAATAATAATTCATGTTAAGCACGCGCTGTATAACCCTTGTGGTTTAGCGCTTCTTTCTGATTATTATAATAATCATGTTAAGCAGTAAACCCATTTGGGTCATTCAGCACAAGACCTGGTAGAGGCCTGATCCTCCGACTGCTGAACGAGAGACAGACGCACTTTGTATTTGTACTCGCCTATATCCAGGTTATATAATAATTATCTGAATGAACACGGGCTACATTATAATAGAGTGGAGTCTGGATAAAGAAGCTGATACCATACAGAATATCAGTACGCATTAGAAGTGCATTAAAAGTGGTCTCCATTACCCCTACATGAGATATATGGCCCAAGGACATGGTCAATAAATTTGTACGCTCCAGTCCACAGAAGCTTCAAACAACTGAACGATTGCAGAAACAGCCAGACAATCCTGAGAGCACAGGCCTGAGTGGATAACACAAAGCTTCCATCTGTACATGACAGGCTGATCAACATTCTCCAACATCCTCACACATGCTATGGAACAGTCAATCTTTGTCGCTCAGCAGTACATCAGAGTATTTTTAGTGGATACAAAGGGAATAATTTCCAAAAATTCCTACTGCAAAGTAAAGATTTTTGTCCATCCTGCAAGAGGGTGTCCAGTGGCCAGCACACTCAGCTCTCATACTGAGTGTCAATGATTCGATCCCAGCCCCCTGTTCACCTAGCAGTAAGTAGATACCTGAGGTAGGATAACAGCTCATAGCCTGTAAAATTGTGTATAAACACAGTGAAACATACTAGTAATCAAGGAATAAAAGAGGGTTTAAGTGCATGGTGGTCGCACATCCAGCAAACTTGTATGAGCGACATAGATTGGAATGAGTGGAGGCAAGTGTTGTTTATGGCCTGACGTGCCGTTGGAGTGTTAGGTTTGAAGGAAGTCAGGGGAAACTGGTTAGCCAGACTCGAGACCTGCAGGAGATAGATAATGCCTGCTCTCTAAAGGAGGAGTGATGATGTTGCGGTTCGTTGGGGCATGCGAACTGTGTTATCAGCACACTTCTGGCAAGATAGTGATTGAGTGAGTGACGGTGAAAGTGTTTCTTTCTGCTTACCCTATCTCGGTGGGAGATGGCCGGTGTGCTACAGCTATTGGAGACTGCCTAGTATGGGCCAGTAAGGTTTTTGTACTAAACTAGGGAACAGCTTCTCCAGCATTTTCGCTTCAATAATTCTAACAGCCAGAACATTGCCATCAAGTGACAAGAAAATGAAGAACAGTATCTGGTGTAAAGATCATGGTAAGCAGTGTTCAAGACTCCTCACAGGTGTTAATGATCATGGTAAGCAGTGTTCAACACTCCTCACAGGTGTTAATGATCATGGTAAGCAGTGTTCAAGACTCCTCACAGGTGTTAATGATCATGGTAGGCAGTGTTCAACACTCCTCACAGGTGTTAATGATCATGGTAAGCAGTGTTCAAGACTCCTCACAGGTGTTAATGATCATGGTAAGCAGTGTTCAACACCTCACAGGTGTTAATGATCATGGTAAGCAGTGTTCAACACTCCTCGCAGGTGTTAATGATCATGGTAAGCAGTGTTCAACACTCCTCGCAGGTGTTAATGATCATGGTAAGCAGTGTTCAAGACTCCTCACAGGTGTTAATGATCATGGTAAGCAGTGTTCAACACCTCACACGTGTTAATGATCATGGTAAGCAGTGTTCAACACTCCTCGCAGGTGTTAATGATCATGGTAAGCAGTGTTTAAGACTCCTCACAGGTGTTAATGATCATGGTAAGCAGTGTTCAACACTCCTCACAGGTGTTAATGATCATGGTAAGCAGTGTTCAACACTTCCCACAGGTGTTAATGATCATGGAAAGCAGTGTTCAACACTACTCACAGGTGTTAATGATCATAGTAAGCAGTGTTCAACACTACTCACAGGTGTTAATGATCATGGAAAGCAGTGTTCAACACTCGTCACAGGTGTTAATGACCATGGTAAGCAGTGTTCAACACTCCTCACAGATGTTAATGATCATAGTAGGCAGTGTTCAACACTCCTCGCAGGTGTTAATGACCATGGTAGTCAGTGTTCAACACTCCTCACAGGTGTTAATGATCATGGTAGGCAGTGTTCAACACTCCTCGCAGGAGTTAATGACCATGGTAGGCAGTGTTCAACACTCCTCGCAGGTGTTAATGATCATGGTAGGCAGTGTTCAACACTCCTCGCAGGTGTTAATGACCATGGTAGGCAGTGTTCAACGCTCCTCACAGGTGTTAATGATCATGGTAAGCAGTGTTCAACACTCCTCGCAGGTGTTAATGATCATGGTAGGCAGTGTTCAACACTCCTCGCAGGTGTTAATGACCATGGTAGGCAGTGTTCAACACTCCTCACAGGTGTTAATGACGATGTTAGGCAGTGTTCAACACTCCTCAAAGGTGTTAATGATCATGGGAGGCAGTGTTCAACACTCCTCACAGGTGTTAATGATCATGGTAGGCAGTGTTCAACACTCCTCACAGGTGTTAATGATCATGGTAAGCAGTGTTCAACACTCCTCACAGGTGTTAATGATCATTGTAAGCAGAGTTCAACACCCCTCACAGGTGTTAATGATCATGGTAACCAGTGCCCAACACTCCTCACAGGTGTTAATGATCATGGTAAGCAGTGTTCAACACTCCTCACAGGTGTTAATGCTCATGGTAGGCAGTGTTCAACACTCCTCACAGGTGTTAATGATCGTGGTAAGCAGTGTTCAACACTCCTCGCAGGTGTTAATGATCATGGTAAGCAGTGTTCAACACTTCTCACAGGTGTTAATGATCATGGTAAGCAGTGTTCAACACTCCTCACAGGTGTTAATGATCATGGTAAGCAGTGTTCAACACTCCTCTCAGGTGTTAATGATCATGGTAAGCAGTGTTCAACACTCCTCACAGGCATTAATGATCATGGTAAGCAGTGTTCAACACTCCTCACAGGTGTTAATGATCATGGTAAGCAGTGTTCAACACTCCTCGCTGGTGTTAATGGTCATGGTAGGCAGTGTTCAACACTCCTCACAGGTGTTAATGATCATGGTAGGCAGTGTTCAACACTCCTCACAGGTGTTAATGATCATGGTAGGCAGTGTTCAACACTCCTCAGAGGTGTTAATGATCATTGTAAGCAGAGTTCAACACCCCTAACAGGTGTTAATTATCATGGTAAGCAGTGTTCAACACTCCTCCAGGTGCAATGATCA
This sequence comes from Cherax quadricarinatus, assembly GCF_038502225.1. NCBI lineage: Eukaryota > Metazoa > Arthropoda > Malacostraca > Decapoda > Parastacidae > Cherax > Cherax quadricarinatus. The sequence continues at coordinate 31,251,255 of NC_091312.1, forward strand.
TGGTAAGCAGTGTTCATCACTCCTCGCAGGTGTTAATGATCATGGTAAGCAGTGTTCAACACTCCTCTCAGGTGTTAATGATCATGGTAAGCAGTGTTCAACACTACTCACAGGTGTTAATGATCATGGTAAGCAGTGTTCAACACTCCTCACAGGTGTTAATGATCATAGTAGGCAGTGTTCAACACTCCTCACAGGTGTTAATGATCATGGTAAGCAGTGTTCAACACTCCTCGCAGGTGTTAATGACCATGGTAGGCAGTGTTCAACACTCCTCACAGGTGTTAATGATCATGGTAAAAGCAGTGTTCAACACTCCTCAGAGGTGTTAATGACCATGTTAGGCAGTGTTCAACACTCCTCACAGGTGTTAATTATCCTGGCAAGCAGTGTTCAACACTCCTCACAGGTGTTAATGACCACGGTAGGCAGTGTTCAACACTCCTCACAGGTGTTAATGACCATGTTAGGCAGTGTTCAACACTCCTCACAGGTGTTTATGATCATGGTAGGCAGTGTTCAACACTCCTCACAGGTGTTAATGATCATGGTAGGCAGTGTTCAACACTCCTCACAGGTGTTAATGATCATGGTAAAAGCAGTGTTCAACACTCCTCACAGGTGTTAATGATCATGGTAGGCAGTGTTCAACACTTCGCAGGTGTTAATGACCATGGTAGGCAGTGTTCAACACTCCTCGCAGGTGTTAATGATCATGGTAGGCAGTGTTCAACACTCCTCGCAGGTGTTAATGACCATGGTAGGCATTGTTCAACACTCCTCACAGGTGTTAATGATCATGGTAGGCAGTGTTCAACACTCCTCACAGGTGTTAATGATCATGGTAAAAGCAGTGTTCAACACTCCTCACAGGTGTTAATGATCATGGTAAGCAGTGTTAAACACTCCTCACAGGTGTTAATGATCATGGTAAGCAGTGTTTAACACTCCTCACAGGTGTTAATGATCATGGTAAGCAGTGTTCAAGACTCCTCACAGGTGTTAATGATCATGGTAAGCAGTGTTCAACACCTCACAGGTGTTAATGATCATGGTAAGCAGTGTTCAACACTCCTCGCAGGTGTTAATGATCATGGTAAGCAGTGTTCAACACTCCTCGCAGGTGTTAATGACCATGGTAGTCAGTGTTCAACACTCCTCACAGGTGTTAATGATCATGGTAGGCAGTGTTCAACACTCCTCGCAGGTGTTAATGACCATGGTAGGCAGTGTTCAACACTCCTCGCAGGTGTTAATGATCATGGTAGGCAGTGTTCAACACTCCTCGCAGGTGTTAATGACCATGGTAGGCAGTGTTCAACGCTCCTCACAGGTGTTAATGATCATGGTAAGCAGTGTTCAACACTCCTCGCAGGTGTTAATGATCATGGTAGGCAGTGTTCAACACTCCTCGCAGGTGTTAATGATCATGGTAAGCAGTGTTCAAGACTCCTCACAGGTGTTAATGATCATGGTAAGCAGTGTTCAACACTCCTCACAGGTGTTAATGATCATGGTAAGCAGTGTTCAACACTTCTCACAGGTGTTAATGATCATGGAAAGCAGTGTTCAACACTACTCACAGGTGTTAATGATCATGGTAAGCAGTGTTCAACACTACTCACAGGTGTTAATGATCATGGAAAGCAGTGTTCAACACTCGTCACAGGTGTTAATGACCATGGTAAGCAGTGTTCAACACTCCTCACAGATGTTAATGATCATAGTAGGCAGTGTTCAACACTCCTCGCAGGTGTTAATGACCATGGTAGTCAGTGTTCAACACTCCTCACAGGTGTTAATGATCATGGTAGGCAGTGTTCAACACTCCTCGCAGGTGTTAATGACCATGGTAGGCAGTGTTCAACACTCCTCGCAGGTGTTAATGACCATGGTAGGCAGTGTTCAACACTCCTCGCAGGTGTTAATGACCATGGTAGGCAGTGTTCAACGCTCCTCACAGGTGTTAATGATCATGGTAAGCAGTGTTCAACACTCCTCACAGGTGTTAATGACGATGTTAGGCAGTGTTCAACACTCCTCACAGGTGTTAATGATCATGGGAGGCAGTGTTCAACACTCCTCACAGGTGTTAATGATCATGGTAGGCAGTGTTCAACACTCCTCACAGGTGTTAATGATCATGGTAAGCAGTGTTCAACACTCCTCACAGGTGTTAATGATCATTGTAAGCAGAGTTCAACACCCCTCACAGGTGTTAATGATCATGGTAAGCAGTGCCCAACACTCCTCACAGGTGTTAATGATCATGGTAAGCAGTGTTCAACACTCCTCACAGGTGTTAATGCTCATGGTAGGCAGTGTTCAACACTCCTCACAGGTGTTAATGATCGTGGTAAGCAGTGTTCAACACTCCTCGCAGGTGTTAATGATCATGGTAAGCAGTGTTCAACACTTCTCACAGGTGTTAATGATCATGGTAAGCAGTGTTCAACACTCCTCACAGGTGTTAATGATCATGGTAAGCAGTGTTCAACACTCCTCTCAGGTGTTAATGATCATGGTAAGCAGTGTTCAACACTCCTCACAGGCATTAATGATCATGGTAAGCAGTGTTCAACACTCCTCACAGGTGTTAATGATCATGGTAAGCAGTGTTCAACACTCCTCGCTGGTGTTAATGGTCATTTTAGGCAGTGTTCAACACTCCTCACAGGTGTTAATGATCATGGTAGGCAGTGTTCAACACTCCTCACAGGTGTTAATGATCATGGTAGGCAGTGTTCAACACTCCTCACAGGTGTTAATGATCATTGTAAGCAGAGTTCAACACCCCTAACAGGTGTTAATTATCATGGTAAGCAGTGTTCAACACTCCTCCAGGTGCAATGATCATGGTAAGCAGTGTTCATCACTCCTCGCAGGTGTTAATGATCATGGTAAGCAGTGTTCAACACTCCTCTCAGGTGTTAATGATCATGGTAAGCAGTGTTCAACACTACTCACAGGTGTTAATGATCATGGTAAGCAGTGTTCAACACTCCTCTCAGGTGTTAATGATCATGGTAAGCAGTGTTCAACACTCCTCACAGGCATTAATGATCATGGTAAGCAGTGTTCAACACTCCTCACAGGTGTTAATGATCATGGTAAGCAGTGTTCAACACTCCTCGCTGGTGTTAATGGTCATTTTAGGCAGTGTTCAACACTCCTCACAGGTGTTAATGATCATGGTAGGCAGTGTTCAACACTCCTCACAGGTGTTAATGATCATGGTAGGCAGTGTTCAACACTCCTCACAGGTGTTAATGATCATTGTAAGCAGAGTTCAACACCCCTAACAGGTGTTAATTATCATGGTAAGCAGTGTTCAACACTCCTCCAGGTGCAATGATCATGGTAAGCAGTGTTCATCACTCCTCGCAGGTGTTAATGATCATGGTAAGCAGTGTTCAACACTCCTCTCAGGTGTTAATGATCATGGTAAGCAGTGTTCAACACTACTCACAGGTGTTAATGATCATGGTAAGCAGTGTTCAACACTCCTCACAGGTGTTAATGATCATAGTAGGCAGTGTTCAACACTCCTCACAGGTGTTAATGATCATGGTAAGCAGTGTTCAACACTCCTCGCAGGTGTTAATGACCATGGTAGGCAGTGTTCAACACTCCTCACAGGTGTTAATGATCATGGTAAAAGCAGTGTTCAACACTCCTCAGAGGTGTTAATGACCATGTTAGGCAGTGTTCAACACTCCTCACAGGTGTTAATTATCCTGGCAAGCAGTGTTCAACACTCCTCACAGGTGTTAATGACCACGGTAGGCAGTGTTCAACACTCCTCACAGGTGTTAATGACCATGTTAGGCAGTGTTCAACACTCCTCACAGGTGTTTATGATCATGGTAGGCAGTGTTCAACACTCCTCACAGGTGTTAATGATCATGGTAGGCAGTGTTCAACACTCCTCACAGGTGTTAATGATCATGGTAAAAGCAGTGTTCAACACTCCTCACAGGTGTTAATGATCATGGTAGGCAGTGTTCAACACTTCGCAGGTGTTAATGACCATGGTAGGCAGTGTTCAACACTCCTCGCAGGTGTTAATGATCATGGTAGGCAGTGTTCAACACTCCTCGCAGGTGTTAATGACCATGGTAGGCATTGTTCAACACTCCTCACAGGTGTTAATGATCATGGTAGGCAGTGTTCAACACTCCTCACAGGTGTTAATGATCATGGTAAAAGCAGTGTTCAACACTCCTCACAGGTGTTAATGATCATGGTAAGCGGTGTTAAACACTCCTCACAGGTGTTAATGATCATGGTAAGCAGTGTTTAACACTCCTCACAGGTGTTAATGATCATGGTAAGCAGTGTTCAACACTCCTCGCAGGTGTTAATGATCTTGGTAAGCAGTGTTCAACACTCCTCACAGGTGTTAATGATCATGGTGGGCAGTGTTCAACACTCCTCGCAGGTGTTAATGATCATGGTGGGCAGTGTTCAACACAAATCACACAGGTGTTAATGATCATGGTAAGCAGGGTTCAACACTCCTCGCAGGTGTTAATGATCATGGTAGGCAGTGTTCAACACTCCTCACAGGTGTTAATGATCATGGTAAGCAGAGTTCAACACCCCTCACAGGTGTTAATTATCATGGGAAGCAGTGTTCAACACTCCTCACAGGTGTAATGATCATGGTAAGCAGTGTTCAACACTCCTAGCAGGTGTTAATTACCATGATAAGCAGTGTTCAACACTCCTCACAGGTGCAATGATCATGGTAAGCAGTGTTCAACAATCCTCACAGGTGTTAATGATCATGGTAAGCAGTGTTCAACACTCCTCACAGGTGTTAATGATCATGGTGAGCAGTGTTCAACACTATTCACAGGTGTTAATGATCATGGTAAGCAGTGTTCAACACTCCTCGCAGGTGTTAATACCCATAGTAGGCAGTGTTCAACACTCCTCACAGTTGTTAATGATTATGGTAGGCAGTGTTCAGCACTCCTCACAGGTGTTAATGATCATGGTAGACAGTGTTCAACACTCCTCACAGGTGTTAATGATCATGTTAGGCAGTGTTCAACACTCCTCACAGGTGTGAATGATCATGGTAAGCAGTGTTCAACACTCCTCACAGGTGTTAATGATCATGGTAAGCAGTATTCAACACTCCTCGCAGGTGTTAATGATCATGGAAAGCAGTGTTCAACACTCCTCACAGGTGTTAATGATCATGGTAAGCAGTGTTCAACACTCCTCACAGGTGTTAATGATCATGGTAAGCAGTGTTCAACACTCCTCACAGGTGTTAATGATCATGGTAAGCAGTATTCAACACTCCTCGCAGGTGTTAATTATCATGGTAAGCAGTGCTCAACACTCCTCACAGGTGTAATGATCATGGTAAGCAGTGTTCAACACTCCTCACAGGTGTTAATGATCATGGTAAGCAGTGTTCAACACTCCTCACAGGTGTTAATGATCATGGTAAGCAGTGTTCAACACTTCTCACAGGTGTTAATGATCATGGTAAGCAGTGTTCAACACTCCTCACAGGTGTTAATGACCATGGTAGGCAGTGTTCAACACTCCTCACAGGTGTTAATGATAATGGTAAGCAGTGCTCAACACTCCTCGCAGGTGTTAATGACCATGGTAGGCCGAGTTCAACACTCCTCACAGGTGTTAATGATCATGGTAAGCAGTGTTCAACACTCCTCACAGGTGTTAATTATCATGGTAAGCAGTGTTCAACACCCTTCACAGGTGTTAATGATCATGATAGGCACTGTTCAACACTCCTCGCAGGTGTTAATGACCATGGTAGGCAGTGTTCAACACTCCTCGCAGGTGTTAATGATCATGGTAGGTAGTGTTCAACACTCCTCGCAGGTGTTAATGACCATGGTAGGCAGTGTTCATTACTCCTCACAGGTGTTAATGACCATGGTAAGCAGTGTTCAACACTCCTCACAGGAGTTAATGATCATGGTAAGCAGTGTTCAACACTCCTCACAGGTGTTAATTATCATGGTAAGCAGTGTTCAACACTCCTCACTGGTGTTAATGACCATGGTAAGGAGTGTTCAACACCCCTCACAGGTGTTAATGATCATGGTAGGCACTGTTCAACACTCCTCGCAGGTGTTAATGACCATGGTAGGCAGTGTTCAACACTCCTCGCAGGTGTTAATGATCATGGTAGGCAGTGTTCAACACTCCTCGCAGATGTTAATGACCATGGTAGGCAGTGTTCAACACTCCTCACAGGTGTCAATGACCATGTTAGGCAGTGTTCAACACTCCTCACAGGTGTTAATGATCATGGTAGGCAGTGTTCAACACTCCTCACAGGTGTTAATGATCATGGTAGGCAGTGTTCAACACTCCTCACGGGTGTTAATGATCATGGTAAAAGCAGTGTTCAACACTCCTCACAGGTGTTAATGATCATGGTAAGCTGTGTTCAACACTCCTCTCAGGTGTTAATGATCATGGTAAGCAGTGTTCAACACTCCTCACAGGTGTTAATTATCATGGTAAGCAGTGTTCAACACTCCTCACAGGTGTTAATGACCATGGTAAGCAGTGTTCAACACCCCTCACAGGTGTTAATGATCATGATAGGCACTGTTCAACACTCCTCGCAGGTGTTAATGACCATGAGAGGCAGTGTTCAACACTCCTCGCAGGTGTTAATGATCATGGTAGGCAGTGTTCAACACTCCTCGCAGGTGTTAATGACCATGGTAGGCAGTGTTCATTACTCCTCACAGGTGTTAATGACCATGGTAAGCAGTGTTCAACACTCCTCGGAGGTGTTAATGATCATGGTAAGCAGTGTTCAACACTCCTCACAGGTGTTAATGATCATGGTAAGCAGTGTTTAACACTCCTCACAGGTGTTAATGACCATGGTAAGGAGTGTTCAACACCCCTCACAGGTGTTAATGATCATGGTAGGCACTGTTCAACACTCCTCGCAGGTGTTAATGACCATGGTAGGCAGTGTTCAACACTCCTCGCAGGTGTTAATGATCAAGGTAGGCAGTGTTCAACACTCCTCGCAGATGTTAATGACCATGGTAGGCAGTGTTCAACACTCCTCACAGGTGTTAATGATCATGGTAAGCAGTGTTCAACACTCCTCACAGGTGTCAATGACCATGTTAGGCAGTGTTCAACACTCCTCACAGGTGTTAATGATCATGGTAGGCAGTGTTCAACACTCCTCACAGGTGTTAATGATCGTGGTAGGCAGTGTTCAACACTCCTCACGGGTGTTAATGTTCATGGTAAAAGCAGTGTTCAACACTCCTCACAGGTGTTAATGATCATGGTAAGCAGTGTTCAACACTCCTCACAGGCATTAATGATCATGGTGAGCAGTGTTCAACACTCCTCACAGGTGTTAATGATCATGGTAAGCAGTGTTCAACACTCCTCACAGGCATTAATGATCATGGTGAGCAGTGTTCAACACTCCTCACAGGTGTTAATGATCATGGTAAGCAGTGTTCAACACTCCTCACAGGTGTTAATGATCATGGTAAGCAGTGTTCAACACTCCTCGCTGGTGTTAATGATCATGGTAGGCAGTGTTCAACACTCCTCACAGGTGTTAATGATCATGGTAAGCAGTGTTCAACACTCCTCACAGGTGTCAATGACCATGTTAGGCAGTGTTCAACACTCCTCACAGGTGTTAATGATCATGGTAGGCAGTGTTCAACACTCCTCACAGGTGTTAATGATCGTGGTAGGCAGTGTTCAACACTCCTCACGGGTGTTAATGTTCATGGTAAAAGCAGTGTTCAACACTCCTCACAGGTGTTAATGATCATGGTAAGCAGTGTTCAACACTCCTCACAGGCATTAATGATCATGGTGAGCAGTGTTCAACACTCCTCACAGGTGTTAATGATCATGGTAAGCAGTGTTCAACACTCCTCACAGGCATTAATGATCATGGTGAGCAGTGTTCAACACTCCTCACAGGTGTTAATGATCATGGTAAGCAGTGTTCAACACTCCTCACAGGTGTTAATGATCATGGTAAGCAGTGTTCAACACTCCTCACAGGCATTAATGATCATGGTGAGCAGTGTTCAACACTCCTCACAGGTGTTACTGATCATGGTAAGCAGTGTTCAACACTCCTCGCTGGTGTTAATGATCATGGTAGGCAGTGTTCAACACTCGTCACAGGTGTTAATGATCATTGTAAGCAGAGTTCAACACCCCTCACAGGTGTTAATTATCATGGTAAGCAGTGTTCAACACTCCTCATAGGTGTAATGATCATGGTAATCAGTGTTCATCACTCCTCGCAGGTGTTAATGATCATGGTAAGCAGTGTTCAAAACTCCTCACAGGTGTTAATGATCATGGTAAGCAGTGTTCAACACTACTCACAGGTGTTAATGATCATGGTAAGCAGTGTTCAACACTCCTCACAGGTGTTAATGATCGTAGTAGGCAGTGTTCAACACTCCTCACAGGTGTTAATGATCGTGGTAGGCAGTGTTCAACACTCATCACGGGTGTTAATGTTCATGGTAAAAGCAGTGTTCAACACTCCTCACAGGTGTTGATGATCATGGTAAGCAGTGTTCAACACTCCTCTCAGGTGTTAATGATCATGGTAAGCAGTGTTCAACACTCCTCGCTGGTGTTAATGATCATGGTAGGCAGTGTTCAACACTCGTCACAGGTGTTAATGATCATTGTAAGCAGAGTTCAACACCCCTCACAGGTGTTAATTATCATGGTAAGCAGTGTTCAACACTCCTCACAGGTGTAATGATCATGGTAATCAGTGTTCATCACTCCTCGCAGGTGTTAATGATCATGGTAAGCAGTGTTCAACACTCCTCACAGGTGTTAATGATCATGGTAAGCAGTGTTCAACACTACTCACAGGTGTTAATGATCATGGTAAGCAGTGTTCAACACTCCTCACAGGTGTTAATGATCGTAGTAGGCAGTGTTCAACACTCCTCACAGGTGTTAATGATCATGGTAAGCAGTGTTCAACACTCCTCGCAGGTGTTAATGACCATGGTAAGCAGTGTTCAACACTCCTCACAGGTGTTAATGATCATGGTAAAAGCAGTGTTCAACACTCCTCAGAGGTGTTAGTGACCATGTTAGGCAGTGTTCAACACTCCTCACAGGTGTTAATTATCATGGCAAGCAGTGTTCAACACTCCTCACAGGTGTTAATGACAACAGTAGGCAGTGTTCAACACTCCTCACAGGTGTTAATGACCATGTTAGGCAGTGTTCAACATTCCTCACAGGTGTTTATGATCATGGTAGGCAGTGTTCAACACTCCTCACAGGTGTTAATGATCATGGTAAGCAGTGTTCAACACTCCTCGCTGGTGTTAATGATCATGGTAGGCAGTGTTCAACACTCGTCACAGGTGTTAATGATCATTGTAAGCAGAGTTCAACACCCCTCACAGGTGTTAATTATCATGGTAAGCAGTGTTCAACACTCCTCACAGGTGTAATGATCATGGTAAGCAGTGTTCAACACTTCTCACAAGTGTTAATGATCATTGTAAGCAGTGTTCAACACTACTCACAGGTGTTAATGATCGTAGTAGGCAGTGTTCAACACTCCTCACAGGTGTTAATGATCATGGTAAGCAGTGTTCAACACTCCTCGCAGGTGTTAATGATCATGGTAAAAGCAGTGTTCAACACTCCTCAGAGGTGTTAATGACCATGATAGGCAGTGTTCAACACTCCTCACAGGTGTTAATTATCATGGCAAGCAGTGTTCAACACTCCTCACAGGTGTTAATGACCACGGTAGGCAGTGTTCAACACTCCTCACAGGTGTTAATGACCACTGTAGGCAGTGTTCAACACTTCTCACAGGTGTTAATGACCATGTTAGGCAGTGTTCAACATTCCTCACAGGTGTTTATGATCATGGTAGGCAGTGTTCAACACTCCTCACAGGTGTTAATGATCATGGTAGGCACTGTTCAACACTCCTCGCAGGTGTTAATGACCATGGTAGGCAGTGTTCAACACTCCTCGCAGGTGTTAATGATCAAGGTAGGCAGTGTTCAACACTCCTCGCAGATGTTAATGACCATGGTAGGCAGTGTTCAACACTCCTCACAGGTGTTAATGATCATGGTAAGCAGTGTTCAACACTCCTCACAGGTGTCAATGACCATGTTAGGCAGTGTTCAACACTCCTCACAGGTGTTAATGATCATGGTAGGCAGTGTTCAACACTCCTCACAGGTGTTAATGATCGTGGTAGGCAGTGTTCAACACTCCTCACGGGTGTTAATGTTCATGGTAAAAGCAGTGTTCAACACTCCTCACAGGTGTTAATGATCATGGTAAGCAGTGTTCAACACTCCTCACAGGCATTAATGATCATGGTGAGCAGTGTTCAACACTCCTCACAGGTGTTAATGATCATGGTAAGCAGTGTTCAACACTCCTCGCTGGTGTTAATTATCATGGTAGGCAGTGTTCAACACTCGTCACAGGTGTTAATGATCATTGTAAGCAGAGTTCAACACCCCTCACAGGTGTTAATTATCATGGTAAGCAGTGTTCAACACTCCTCACAGGTGTAATGATCATGGTAATCAGTGTTCATCACTCCTCGCAGGTGTTAATGATCATGGTAAGCAGTGTTCAAAACTCCTCACAGGTGTTAATGATCATGGTAAGCAGTGTTCAACACTACTCACAGGTGTTAATGATCATGGTAAGCAGTGTTCAACACTCCTCACAGGTGTTAATGATCGTAGTAGGCAGTGTTCAACACTCCTCACAGGTGTTAATGATCGTGGTAGGCAGTGTTCAACACTCCTCACGGGTGTTAATGTTCATGGTAAAAGCAGTGTTCAACACTCCTCACAGGTGTTAATGATCATGGTAAGCAGTGTTCAATACTCCTCTCAGGTGTTAATGATCATGGTAAGCAGTGTTCAACACTCCTCACAGGTGTTAATGATCATGGTAAGCAGTGTTCAACACTCCTCGCTGGTGTTAACGATCATGGTAGGCAGTGTTCAACACTCGTCACAGGTGTTAATGATCATTGTAAGCAGAGTTCAACACCCCTCACAGGTGTTAATTATCATGGTAAGCAGTGTTCAACACTCCTCACAGGTGTAATGATCATGGTAATCAGTGTTCATCACTCCTCGCAGGTGTTAATGATCATGGTAAGCAGTGTTCAACACTCCTCACAGGTGTTAATGATCATGGTAAGCAGTGTTCAACACTACTCACAGGTGTTAATGATCATGGTAAGCAGTGTTCAACACTCCTCACAGGTGTTAATGATCGTAGTAGGCAGTGTTCAACACTCCTCACAGGTGTTAATGATCATGGTAAGCAGTGTTCAACACTCCTCGCAGGTGTTAATGACCATGGTAGGCAGTGTTCAACACTCCTCACAGGTGTTAATGATCATGGTAAAAGCAGTGTTCAACACTCCTCAGAGGTGTTAGTGACCATGTTAGGCAGTGTTCAACACTCCTCACAGGTGTTAATTATCATGGCAAGCAGTGTTCAACACTCCTCACAGGTGTTAATGACAACAGTAGGCAGTGTTCAACACTCCTCACAGGTGTTAATGACCATGTTAGGCAGTGTTCAACATTCCTCACAGGTGTTTATGATCATGGTAGGCAGTGTTCAACACTCCTCACAGGTGTTAATGATCATGGTAAGCAGTGTTCAACACTCCTCGCTGGTGTTAATGATCATGGTAGGCAGTGTTCAACACTCGTCACAGGTGTTAATGATCATTGTAAGCAGAGTTCAACACCCCTCACAGGTGTTAATTATCATGGTAAGCAGTGTTCAACACTCCTCACAGGTGTAATGATCATGGTAAGCAGTGTTCAACACTACTCACAGGTGTTAATGATCATGGTAAGCAGTGTTCAACACTCCTCGCAGGTGTTAATGATCGTAGTAGGCAGTGTTCAACACTCCTCACAGGTGTTAATGATCATGGTAAGCAGTGTTCAACACTCCTCTCAGGTGTTAATGATCATGGTAAAAGCAGTGTTCAACGCTCCTCAGAGGTGTTAATGACCATGTTAGGCAGTGTTCAACACTCCTCACAGGTGTTAATTATCATGGCAAGCAGTGTTCAACACTCCTCACAGGTGTTAATGACCACAGTAGGCAGTGTTCAACACTCCTCACAGGTGTTAATGACCACGGTAGGCAGTGTTCAACACTCCTCACAGGTGTTAATGACCATGTTAGGCAGTGTTCAACATTCCTCACAGGTGTTTATGATCATGGTAGGCAGTGTTCAACACTCCTCACAGGTGTTAATGATCATGGTAAAAGCAGTGTTCAACACTCCTCACAGGTGTTAATGATCATGGTAGGCAGTGTTCAACACTTCGCAGGTGTTAATGACCATGGTAGGCAGTGTTCAACACTCCTCGCAGGTGTTAATGATCATGGTAGGCAGTGTTCAACACTCCTCGCAGGTGTTAATGACCATGGTAGGCATTGTTCAACACCTCACAGGTGTTAATGATCATGGTAGGCAGTGTTCAACACTCCTCACAGGTGTTAATGATCACGGTAAAAGCAGTGTTCAACACTCCTCACAGGTGTTAATGATCATGGTAAAAGCAGTGTTCAACACTTTTCACAGGTGTTACTGACCATGGTAGGCAGTGTTCAACACTCCTCACAGGTGTCAACGACCATGTTAGGCAGTGTTCAACACTCCTCACAGGTGTTAATGATCATGGTAGGCAGTGTTTAACACTCCTCACAGGTGTTAATGATCATGGTAGGCAGTGTTCAACACTCCTCACGGGTGTTAATGATCATGGTAAAAGCAGTGTTCAACACTCCTCACAGGTATTAATGATCATGGTAAGCAGTGTTCAACACTCCTCGCAGGTGTTAATGATCATGGTAAGCAGTGTTCAACACTCCTCACAGGTGTTAATTATCATGGTAAGCAGTGTTCAACACTCCTCACAGGTGTTAATGACCATGGTAAGCAGTGTTCAACACCCCTCACAGGTGTTAATGATCATGATAGGCAGTGTTCAACACTCCTCGCAGGTGTTAGTGATCATGGTAGGCAGTGTTCAACACTCCTCGCAGGTGTTAATGACCATGGTAGGCAGTGTTCACCACTCCTCATAGGCATTAATGATCATGGTAAGCAGTGTTCAACACTCCTCACAGGTGTTAATGATCATGGTAAGCAGTGTTCAACACTCCTCGCTGGTGTTAATGATCATGGTAGGCAGTGTTCAACACTCGTCACAGGTGTTAATGATCATTGTAAGCAGAGGTCAACACCCCTCACAGGTGTTAATTATCATGGTAAGCAGTGTTCAACACTCCTCACAGGTGTAATGATCATGGTAATCAGTGTTCATCACTCCTCGCAGGTGTTAATGATCATGGTAAGCAGTGTTCAACACTCCTCACAGGTGTTAATGGTCATGGTAAGCAGTGTACAACACTACTCACAGGTGTTAATGATCATGGTAAGCAGTGTTCAACACTCCTCACAGGTGTTAATGATCGTAGTAGGCAGTGTTCAACACTCCTCACAGGTGTTAATGATCATGGTAAGCAGTGTTCAACACTCCTCGCAGGTGTTAATGACCATGGTAGGCAGTGTTCAACACTCCTCACAGGTGTTAATGATCATGGTAAAAGCAGTGTTCAACACTCCTCAGAGGTGTTAATGACCATGTTAGGCAGTGTTCAACACTCCTCACAGGTGTTAATTATCATGGCAAGCAGTGTTCAACACTCCTCACAGGTGTTAATGACCACGGTAGGCAGTGTTCAACACTCCTCACAGGTGTTAATGACCATGTTAGGCAGTGTTCAACATTCCTCACAGGTGTTTATGATCATGGTAGGCAGTGTTCAACACTCCTCACAGGTGTTAATGATCATGGTAGGCAGTGTTCAACACTCCTCACAGGTGTTAATGATCATGGTAAAAGCAGTGTTCAACACTCCTCACAGGTGTTAATGATCATGGTAGGCAGTGTTCAACACTTCGCAGGTGTTAATGACCATGGTAGGCAGTGTTCAACACTCCTCACAGGTGTTAATGATCATGGTAGGCAGTGTTCAACACTCCTCGCAGGTGTTAATGACCATGGTAGGCATTGTTCAACACTCCTCACAGGTGTTAATGATCATGGTAGGCAGTGTTCAACACTCCTCACAGGTGTTAATGATCATGGTAAAAGCAGTGTTCAACACTCCTCACAGGTGTTAATGATCATGGTAAAAGCAGTGTTCAACACTCCTCACAGGTGTTAATGATCATGGTAGGCAGTGTTCAACACTCCTCACAGGTGTTAATGATCATGGTAGGCAGTGTTCAACACAAATCACACAGGTGTTAATGATCATGGTAAGCAGGGTTCAACACTCCTCGCAGGTGTTAATGATCATGGTAGGCAGTGTTCAACACTCCTCACAGGTGTTAATGATCATGGTAAGCAGAGTTCAACACCCCTCACAGGTGTTAATTATCATGGCAAGCAGTGTTCAACACTCCTCACAGGTGTAATGATCATGGTAAGCAGTGTTCAACACTCATCGCAGGTGTTAATTACCATGGTAAGCAGTGTTCAACACTCCTCACAGGTGCAATGATCATGGTAAGCAGTGTTCAACACTCCTCACAGGTGTTAATGATCATGGTAAGCAGTGTTCAACACTCCTCACATGTGTTAATGATCATAGTGAGCAGTGTTCAACACTATTCACAGGTGTTAATGATCATGGTAAGCAGTGTTCAACACTCCTCGCAGGTGTTAATGACCATGGTAGGCAGTGTTCAACACTCCTCACAGGTGTTAATGATTATTGTAGGCAGTGTTCAACACTCCTCACAGGTGTTAATGATCATGGTAGGCAGTGTTCAACACTCCTCACAGGTGTTAATGATCATGGTAAGCAGTGTTCAACACTCCTCACAGGTGTTAATGATCATGGTAAGCAGTGTTCAACACTCCTCGCAGGTGTTAATTATCATGGTAAGCAGTGTTCAACACTCCTCGCAGGTGTTAATTATCATGGTAAGCAGTGTTCAACACTCCTCACAGGTGTAATGATCATGGTAAGCAGTGTTCAACACTCCTCACAGGTGTTAATGATCATGGTAAGCAGTGTTCAGCACTCCTCACAGGTGTTAATGATCATGGTAAGCAGTGTTCAACACTTCTCACAGGTGTTAATGATAATGGTAAGCAGTGCTCAACACTCCTCGCAGGTGTTAATGACCATGGTAGGCCGAGTTCAACACTCCTCACAGGTGTTAATGATCATGGTAAGCAGTGTTCAACACTCCTCACAGGTGTTAATTATCATGGTAAGCAGTGTTCAACACTCCTCACAGGTGTTAATGACCATGGTAAGCAGTGTTCAACACTCCTCGCAGGTGTTAATGACCATGGTAGGCAGTGTTTATTACTCCTCACAGGTGTTAATGACCATGGTAAGCAGTATTCAACACTCCTCACAGGTGTTAATGATCATGGTAAGCAGTGTTCAACACTCTTCACAGGTGTTAATTATCATGGTAGGCACTGTTCAACACTCCTCGCAGGTGTTAATGACCATGGTAGGCAGTGTTCAACACTCCTCGCAGGGGTTAATGATCATGGTAGCCAGTGTTCAACACTCCTCGCAGATGTTAATGACCATGGTAGGCAGTGTTCAACACTCCTCACAGGTGTCAATGACCATGTTAGGCAGTGTTGAACACTCCTCACAGGTGTTAATGATCATGGTAGGCAGTGTTCAACACTCCTCACAGGTGTTAATGATCTTGGTAGGCAGTGTTCAACACTCCCAACGGGTGTTAATGATCATGGTAAAAGCAGTGTTCAACACTCCTCACAGGTGTTAATGATCATGGTAAGCAGTGTTCAATACTCCTCTCAGGTGTTAATGATCATGGTAAGCAGTGTTCAACACTCCTCACAGGCATTAATGATCATGGTGAGCAGTGTTCAACACTCCTCACAGGTGTTAATGATCATGGTAAGCAGTGTTCAACACTCCTCGCTGGTGTTAATGATCATGGTAGGCAGTGTTCAACACTCGTCACAGGTGTTAATGATCATTGTAAGCAGAGTTCAACACCCCTCACAGGTGTTAATTATCATTGTAAGCAGTGTTCAACACTCCTCACAGGTGTAATGATGATGGTAAGCAGTGTTCAACACTCCTCGCAGGTGTTAATGATCATGGTAAGCAGTGTTCAACACTCCTCACAGGTGTTAATGATCATGGTAAGCAGTGTTCAACACTACTCTCAGGTGTTAATGATCATGGTAAGCAGTGTTCAACACTACTTACAGGTGTTAATGATCATGGTAAGCAGTGTTCAACACTCCTCACAGGTGTTAATGATCATAGTAGGCAGTGTTCAACACTCCTCACATGTGTTAATGATCATGGTAAGCAGTGTTCAACACTTCTCGCAGGTGTTAATGACAATGTTAGGCAGTGTTCAACACTCCTCACAGGTGTTAATGATCATGGTAAAAGCAGTGTTCAACACTCCTCAGAGGTGTTAATGACCATGGTAGGCAGTGTTCAACACTCCTCACAGGTGTTAATGACCATGTTAGGCAGTGTTCAACACTCCTCACAGGTGTTAATTATCATGGCAAGCAGTGTTCAACACTCCTCACGGGTGTTAATGACCACGGTAGGCAGTGTTCAACACTCCTCACAGGTGTTAATGACCATGTTAGGCAGTGTTCAACACTCCTCACAGGTGTTTATGATCATGGTAGGCAGTGTTCAACACTCCTCACAGGTGTTAATGATCATGGTAGGCAGTGTTCAACACTCCTCACAGGTGTTAATGATCATGGTAAAAGCAGTGTTCAACACTTCTCACAGGTGTTAATGATCATGGTAGGCAGTGTTCAACACTTCGCAAGTGTTAATTTCCATGGTAGGCAGTGTTCAACACTCCTCGCAGGTGTTAATGATCATGGTAGGCAGTGTTCAACACTCCTCGCAGGTGTTAATGACCATGGTAGGCATTGTTCAGCACTCCTCACAGGTGTTAATGATCATGGTAGGCAGTGTTCAACACTCCTCACAGGTGTTAATGATCATGGTAAAAACAGTGTTCAACACTCCTCACAGGTGTTAATGATCATGGTAAGCAGTGCTCAACACTCCTCACAGGTGTTAATGATCATGGTAAGCAGTGTTCAACACTCCTCACAGGTGTTAATGATCGTGGTAAACAGTGTTCAGCATTCCTCACCTCTTCAAGGGGGGCTCCTTGGCGTGGTGAAGAGGCTCTTGGTCTGAGGAATTAGCCCTGTCGGTCTTCTTCCTCAGACCGAACCTAATTACCCCCCATTCTCCCCTCCCCTATCCCATCCTCCCCTTTTTCCATTCCTCCTCCTCCTCCTCACCCCTCCCTTTTGCCCTTCCTCTTTTTGGCCTTTGGGATTTCTCCCACAGCAGCGCTAGTTCCTAGGTAGGGGAAAGGACACCGGGGTCCATCCCATTCCATTGAGGTTCTTGGCGGTGGCGTAGTTTGCCGTGGAATCTGGATTGCCTGGGGATGTCCCGATCCCTCTCCTGTATCCCGGAGTAGCTTTGGGTGTCTTTCGGGCGACGGGTGTATCTCTGGAAGCCACCTTTCGGATTCCGGGGGTGGTGGCCGAAGGAGGTATGCTTTGTGGCGGATATCCGGCCGCCCTCTCTTTTGTCCACCGAGGTAGCTCGGCAGATGTGAGGTTGCTATCCCGGATTGCTGGTTTACTGGCATGAAGGGTAGGGTATGGCACGGGTTCCATGCTGCATCTGCGCTACTAGCGGTGTTGAGGTCCTCTTGGACGCGGAGGGAGATTTCCGGCCCTTTCATTCCTCCTGGGAACTATTCCTCCCCGCTCCCCCCTTTTTTTATTCTTTTTTTATTTTTATTTTCTTTTCTTCTTTCTTTTTTTTTTTCTTAAAAACAAAAAGCAAAGGAGTAACCTAACCATGGCAGCCCTAGTCCATGAACCCACTACCCCCGGGCCCCTTCTTGATACCGCACCCCATTCTGACCCTGCCTTGTGTTTAGACCACTCTTCGGACACTCCTGATGCCCCTGTACCTCTTGCTGGTGCTGTTTCCTCACCCGCTTCAGGTACCGGGGCTTCGACTGACTCCTTCGATTTGTCTGAACTCCGCTCTCCTTTGACTATGCTTCCGGCTTCTCCCTCTACGGTACGGCAATTTTCGAATCGCCCGCCCATTTCACGCCGGACCAACTCCGGTCCTACTCCTAAACGCCAACGTCAATCTCCTGATGATGCTCCTTCGTTACCTCCCCTCAAGGAAGGTTCCTTGATGTTGGTGAGGGGCTCTTGATTTAGGGAATTGGATCTGTGCTCCAGTTCCCCGAATTAAGCCTGAATGCCTTCCACATCCCCCCCCCCAGGCGCTGTATAATCCTCCGGGTTTAGCGCTTCCCCCTTGATTATAATAATAATAATCCTTCGTTACCTTCCCATTCTACTCGGAAAAGACCGACACGTCAAGCACTCCCTCTCCACGCTCAGTTTCGGACCACACAATGGACTAAATTATTTACTTTAAGACCGACTTCTTCTTCTGCCTACCTTTCTGACCATAGTATTGGCAAAGCGCTCCTGCGTCATGTTGGTAGAGATATTTCATTTCATGCTCTCAAGAGCGGTATGCACATCGTCACTGTCCAGAATGCTACCCAAGCTCATGATCTTTCTCTCCTTTCGAATATCGATACTACTCCTATCACTATTGAAAAACATCTTTCTCTCAATTCTTGTAGTGGTACTGTCATTCTGCCCCATACCATAGTCCAACAGAATTTCCAGTCATGTGGCAATGACATTTTTGAACAGCTGGAACTCCAGGATCTCCCAATCCTCAAAGTAGACACTTATGTCCTTCCTGCCCGGGGGCGGAGACGTTACCCTTGCAATGTGGCTCGTTTAACTTTTGACAGCCGAGAACTCCCGTCCTCTGTATATGTCGCGGGACATCGGTTACAAGTTCGAAAGGTGATACCTACACCGCAACAATGTAGAAATTGCTGGCGTTTTGGTCACCCAGCGAAATATTGCAGATCTATGGCCGAATGCCCAGTCTGTGGTGCCGACGACCATTCTAATACATCTTGCAGTCAACCTCCATCTTGCCTTAATTGTAATGAAGCTCCCCCTTCGTACTCCCGCCGTTGCCAGGTCTACTTAAATGAACGTGAAATCCGTTGCCTCAAAGAGGCAGAAGGTCTCCCTTATGCTATGGCAGTTACTCATCTCCGCCTCCAAGGGAGACTACCCCGTGTTTCTTATTCTCATGTTTCCAAACATCCCCCCACTTCTGGGGTACCATCTTCTGCAGCCTCCTCTGTTGTTACCCCTCCCATAGCCACTACGGCATCTAATCCTTTTGCTGTCCTTGGCTCTGACGTCCTGACTACAACTCAGTCTGTTCTCACATCTTTGCGTCCTTCCTCACAAGCCCCAGTATAGACAAGACCTCGTACGACACCTAATACCAACCGCCCCTCTACTCAGAAGTCCAAAAAATCCACATTGCTCAAATCTTCTTTGCCCCTTTCTTCCCTTCTTCCACCTCCACACTTTACCTTTCCAGTCTCTGTACCTAGTTCTTCCCCTCTCTCTGGCTCTATTACAAGTGTGGAGATTCACCCTCCTCCTCGTACTATGCCTTCCACCCCTGTCCCCTCCCAAGTTTCTCCCTCTTCTGCCACCTCCCAGGTTTCTGCCTCTTCTGTCCCCCCCTACACTTCATCTCCAGTCCCTTACACTCTTCCCTCCCCCTCTACTTTGGTACAGTCCATTACTGTCCCAATCTTTACTCACCCTCCTCCTTCTATCTCCAATATGGTCTCCCATACATCTTTGAATTCAGAAACACTTGAAGCCATTTCAGAATATATTGCAGAGACTAAACCTTCAATGGACACTGATTCACTTCCTGTTCCTTCTCTTCCCTCTCCTCCATCTTCACAACCTCATTCTTCGCAACGATCCGTTCCTTCGCTACTTGAACGTCTTCCAATGCCACCACACGTTGACTTTTCTAACCCCTCTAGTCCGTAGGTGCCTTTACCTACAGATTCCTGATATTTTCTTCATCGCCAATCATGGCCTATTTACAGTGGAATATCCGCGGCCTCAGGGGTAATCGGGGTGAGCTTCAGATGTTGCTTTCCAGGTTTTCCCCTGTTGGTGCTTGCTTACAAGAACCAAAATTACACTCGGCTGTTTTCCAACCTATCTCAGGCTATAATTTATTGTATTCTTCGGATCCTTTCTCAGATGGGACCTTTAATGAAAGTGCCCTTCGTCTACGCATTGATATTCCGTACTGTCAACTATTTGTCCATACCTCGCTGCATTACACTGCAGCCCGTATCCACTTGAATAAGTGGTTTACAATATGTTCTTTATATCTCTCTCCTTCTCGAGCATTTTCTATCCCAGACTTTGCCTTTCTTGTTTCATCCTTACCACCACCACTTCTGTTACTTGGTGATTTTAATGCCCACCATTTCCTCTGGGGGGGGGGTCTCATTGTGACTCACGTGGCATTCAGTTGGAGGCTTTTCTCGCCTCTCACCCCCTCCATGTTTTAAATACGGATACTCCCACCCATTTTAATCCTCGTACTCATACTCTCTCTTGCATCGATCTGTCAGTCTGCTCTTCCTCCACTGCACTAGACTTCACCTGGTCTGTTCTACCAGACTTACATGGCAGCGATCATTTTCCGATCATTCTTACTTCTCCATCCTATTCACCACCTTTCCGTAGCCCTCGCTGGCAATTTGACCGTTCAAATTGGGATCTTTACTCACACCTCACTGCTTTTAGTGAGGTTCCTTCTTCATCCTCCATTGATGAGCTCCTACACATCTTCTCGACATCAGTTTATACCGCAGCTTCTCATTCTATACCCCAAACCTCAGGCAGGCATTCTCAGAAGTGCGTGCCTTGGTGGTCTCCTGCTTGTGCTCGTGCAGTACATTTGAAACGTGCTGCATGGGGCAGGTACCGGTACAATAGAACCGCTGAGAGACTTCTTGATTTTAAGCAGAAGCGTGCGATCGCTCGCCGTGTCATCTGTGAAGCTAAACGCACTTGTTGGCGAGACTATGTTTCCACCATCACCTCTGCTTCTTCTATGAGTGCAGTCTGGAAAAAAGTGAGGAAATTGAGTGGTAAATACTCTCCTGACCCAGCTCCTGTTCTATGGGTCGCTGGTGTTGATGTAGCAAACCCTCTCGACGTTGCCATTGAACTTGGCACACATCTGGTCCGTATTTCCCGAGGGCTCCATCTATGCCCCTCGTTTCTTTCCTCAAAGTCTGCCAGAGAGTTAGTACCCTTGGACTTTTCTTCTCTCAGAGAAGAACAGTATAATGTGCCTTTTACACTTCAAGAACTGGAGGCAACGCTCTCAGCTTGCCGATC
Organism: Cherax quadricarinatus; assembly: GCF_038502225.1. Classification (NCBI taxonomy): domain Eukaryota; kingdom Metazoa; phylum Arthropoda; class Malacostraca; order Decapoda; family Parastacidae; genus Cherax; species Cherax quadricarinatus. Next base: position 31,272,746 of record NC_091312.1, read on the forward strand.
ATCGGCAGCTGGGCCTGACGACATTCATATTCGTATGTTGCAACATTTACATCGGTCAGCCCTTGTAGTCCTCTTACACCTCTTCAATCTTATTTGGGCACAAGGAGTTCTTCCCCAGCTGTGGAAATCTGCCATTGTTCTCCCTTTCCGCAAACCGGGTACTACAGGACATGATGCCTCCCACTATCGCCCCATCGCTCTTACTAGTGCAGTTTGCAAAGTGATGGAACGCCTCGTAAATCGACGTTTAATGTGGTATTTAGAGACTCACAACAGTCTCTCCGCTAGTCAATATGGCTTTCGTAAGGGTCGTTCTACCATAGACCCCTTACTACGCTTGGATACGTATGTTCGTAATGCCTTTGCGAATAATCACTCAGTTATTGCCATATTTTTTGACCTTGAGAAGGCATATGACACAACTTGGAGGTATAATATTTTGGCCCAGGCCCATTCCTTAGGCCTCCGAGGCAATCTACCATCCTTCCTTAAGAACTTTTTAACTGACAGACATTTCCGTGTTCTTTCCCCGGACTTCGTCCAAGCTGAAGGTGTCCCTCAGGGATGTGTTCTAAGCACAACACTTTTTCTCCTTGCTATAAATGATTTGGCCTCTGTTCTTCCACCCAATATTTGGTCATCACTCTATGTTGATGACTTCGCTATTGCTTGTGCAGGCGGTGACTGTCACCTTGTTGCAGTTTCTCTCCAGCATGCGGTCGACCGTGTTTCCACTTGGGCCACCACGCATGGGTTTAAATTTTCAAGTACCAAAACTCACCAAATTACTTTCACTAGACGCTCTGTTATCTCCGATCATCCTTTGTATCTCTATGGCTCCCGTATCCCCGAACGTGATACAGTCAGGTTTCTAGGCCTTCTCTTTGACCGTCGGTTATCCTGGAAACCTCACATTACCCCTCTGAAGGCAACTTGTCACAGCCGGCTAAACCTTCTTAAAACCCTTGCTCATCTTTCCTGGGGAGCTGATCGTCGAACTCTGCTTCGCCTACATTCAGCCCTCGTTTTATCGAAACTCGATTATGGTAACCAGATTTATTCCGCGGCCTCTCCTGCTACTCTCTCTAGCCTTAACTCTATCCATCACCAAGGCTTACGTTTGTGCCTTGGTGCTTTTTGCTCTTCCCCTGTTGAGAGCCTCTATACAGAAGCAAATGTTCCATCCTTGTCTGATCACCGTGATGCCCATTGCCTTCGCTACTATGTACGCTCTCACGATCTACACAATCCTTCCATTTATAGAATGGTCACCGATATTAGTAGACATTCTTTATTCGTTCGCCGCCCCTGTTTGCTCCGTCCCTTTTCTCTTCGCCTACATTCACTCTTGTCTTCCCTTCAGTTACCACCTTTATATGTTCATGTAGCATCTCACTTTTCCCTACCCCCCTGGGAAGTTCCAGCTGTTCGGGTCTGTTCTTTCTCACTCCCTTGCTCGAAAGCTCAACTGCCTATGGTGGCTTCCCGCTCTCTTTCTCTCGATCACTTCCACTCCCATTCTCATGCCACCGCTGTGTACACAGATGGCTCTAAGTCTTCAGACGGCGTCGGATTCGTAGCAGTGTTTCCGGACAGCGTCGTGCGGGGGCATTTACTATCTTCAGCTAGCATTTTTACTGCTGAACTGTATGCCATTCTTGCAGCACTTATTCGTATCGCATCTATGCCTGTGTCATCATTTGTAGTAGTCTCAGACTCCCTTAGTGCTCTACAGGCTATACGAAAATTTGATACATCTCATCCCCTAGTTCTCCGTATCCAACTTTGGCTACGCCGTATCTCTACCAAACATAAAGATATTGTTTTTTGTTGGGTCCCTGGTCATGTCGACGTACAGGGCAATGAACAGGCAGACACTGCTGCGTGGTCAGCAGTGCATGACCTACCAATTTCCTATCGAGGTGTTCCATTTCTGGACTATTTTGCTGCAATAGCTACCCACCTTCGCACCCATTGGCAACAACGTTGGTCAACTCTGCTCAGTAACAAACTTCATTCTATTAAACCGAGCATAGGTTACTGGCCGTCTTGTTGTCATCAGTGCCGAGGTTGGGAGACCACTCTCTCCCGCCTTCGCATTGGCCACACTCGTCTTACTCATGGGTATCTCATGGAGAGGCACCCTGTTCCTCTCTGTGAGCAGTGTCAAGTTCCAGTATCGATTAGCCACATTCTGTTAGACTGCCCTCTCTATCAACGAGCACGCAGAATTTACCTCCAACGTCGTCTTCGTTCTACTACTCTCTCTTTACCTTCCCTTCTTGCTGATGGACCCTCCTTTAATCCTGACTCTCTCATTGACTTCTTGAAAACGACTGATTTACTCCACAAACTCTGATGATACTTTTCGCACTCCCCTCAGCCCTTTCTAGTTCAGTCTCTTGCTGCCCTTTACCCTTTCACCATCCACTACCCCGCTGTTATCCGTAACCTATTACTCATCCATCTCCCTTATGCCACCTGATGCCCTCGCTTCCTTCCTGCCCTGCAGCGCTGTATAGCCCTTGTGGCTTAGCGCTTCTTTTTGATTATAATAATAATAATATACAATGTCAATGTACACAACAGTTGAACATAAGAACTATTCTTAAGGATGATAACAAATTGTAATGCAGTACAAATTATGATGAATCACAAATCATGGTAATCGATAGAATCATCGGTGGGATAGTACAATAAAAAGATAGAAATGATCAACTGATCTGTATCCGTGTGATCTACGGATTCTGAGGAAATATATGTACAAAGAAGAAAGTGTTTAACAGAAAGGCAGACTTGGAGAGAATGTGAAAAAAAAAAATTTTTTTTTGAACATCAATAAGTTGATATAACAACACACATTTTAAATACTCTCTAGCCTAGATGATCTATCTATAGAGATCATTTACATATAACACCAACTCTGCTAGGGTGAGATTTACATATACAGAATGGTTATCATCTTGGGGGGGGGGGGAGGGGATCGAATGCTGTTGCAATGGCTAACTTATACCATGGTTGAGGAGGATCTGAATTGGTATTTACAAATGATTTTTGGGGATTCCTCATTGCTTGTGTACGTAGAGACTAACGACAATCCGGTTGTTCCAGTTGTTTGTCTGGTTATTAGAGGTAGAGGGTATAGGGTCAGGAGGATTGTCAGAGTCTGTCGCATTTGTCTGGATATTAGGATCATCATCATCTTCGCATACTAACTTCATATGATCTCAATGCGATTATTTGTACTGACCAGTACTGATTTCTCTAACTTTATACTTATTGCCAATGACATATTCAACTACTCAATGTGGACCAACAAACTTTTGATTGAGCTTAGGTGTTGCGGATGTTTTATTAGTCAGCATAACTCTCGAACCTACTTTAATTTTGGTTGGTTATGCTCAAGTATTAATGACTCTTGCAAATTCTGCTGTTGATTTATGAAGGTTTTCTTGGATTCTTCTAAAAACACATTGAGCTAAGCTGGTACGAGTTGCTATGAAATCAGGTTGTAATTTGGTTTTGGATTAGAATATAACAACTCGTATGGTAAATGCTTATCTACATCATACAATGCATATTGTGGAGTGTCACCTACAGAAGCACTGTAAGGAGAATTTATTGCATACTGAACATCTGGTATAACTTCATCCCAGGTCGCACTATTGGGATTGACAGTGGCTCTCAACACATCAAGGACTTTCTTATTAGTTCTTTCCTCTAAACCATTACTTGCAGGATGATGAGGAACAATGATCGATTTAGAGATCTTGTACAAAGTACACAACTTTTCAAGAATCTCATTACAGAATTCATCTCCATTATCTGTTACCAGAGACTTAGGAGTTGTATGCCTGCAGATCATACATTCTTTAAATGCTTTAGCTACTATCTCGGCAGTCTTATCTGCAATAGGACCTAACTCACAATATCTGGTGAAATGATCTACCATAATGCACAGATGTTTGTTACCCTGGAGGGAACATTGGAAATTAGTTAACAGATCTAGAGCAACTCTTTCCCAAGGTTCCCTTGTAGTTGGATACACCTAGATTGGATTGGGACCACATTACTTTTATGCTGTATGCAGACACTACATTTCTTAACGTACTCAGAGATATCAGTTGCCATACGAGGCCAAAAGTATTTAAATCTAACTTGTTTTACGGAACGATCTGTACCAGGTGTGCAGCACCTGGTACATCGTGAACTAGCTGTAAGACTACATTCACTAGTGACTGTGGAATTACTGTACTAATTGGTATACCCTTCTGCTAAGCGTACCTAGCTCAGCTGTGGGATACAGTAACTCTTGGCTCATGACAAAGTCACTGATGGGTGCTAGTGGCTTCACAGAGAGTATGATCTTCCTGAGGCAGGAATCGAATCACACCAGATCACATGGGATCTGTTCTTTGAGCACTCTATCTTCTCAGCACTAAATGGAGGGTATGCAAGTACTGTGCAAACATGTTGCAATGAAGCATCTGTGACTACATTTGACTTGCCGGGTAAGTGTTCAAAGGTAGGGTTGAACTCTTGGATAGTCAAAGACCATCTGGGTAATCTTCCAGTAGGTTGTTTATGCTGGAATAAAGGAATCAGTGGAGCATGATCTGTCAAGACATGAGCAGGGTACTGATATATGATACCTCGGAAGTGCTTTAAAGACCATACTATTGATGAGGCTTCTTGCTCAGTTACTGTATAATTATGTTCAGCCTTTGTAAGGACGAGTCCTAGCAAATGCAACTGCATTGTAATTGCTATCAGTCTTTTGAGCTAGGACGGCACCTATGCCAATTGAACTAGCATCAGTTGTTAGATAGAAAGGCTTAGAAAAATCTGGAAATTTTAAAATTGGAGCAGTTGTTAGCTTTCTTTCAGAGTTTGGAATGCTCTTTCTTGACGGAAGGTCCAAATGAAAGGAGCATCTTTCCTAAGCTACTCAGTTAGAGGAGCTGCTATAGAAGAAAAATTAGCAATAAAGGATCTATAAAAACCTGCTAAACCCACAAAAGATCACATCATTTAAGAACATCATAAGTATGTTACTATGAGGCCTCTAAAGATATTAGTCATGAGCCTTGAGAAGATGATTGGTGATGAGCAAAAACCGAAGGCCATTATGAGGAAATGATAATGACCTGTAGGAGTGGAAAATGCAGTTAGCTCTTGGCTGTTCTCGTGGAAAAGGACTTGGCAAAACCCTTGTAACACGTCCAGGGTCGAAAAAACTTTGTAAAAGGTCACCAAGAACAGGAAGTGGGAGGCGATCTGGAACTGTTTTCGCATATAACTTCCTAAAGTCAATTACTGGATGCCAAGTACTGTCCTTCTTAGGTACTAGGATCAAAGGTGCATTCCAGGCTGAATTACTTGGTGCAATAACACCACCATCAAGCACCTTACTGATCAATTCTTCTGCAACAGAAACCTGTGAATGAGGCATTCTGTATGCAGGTACGTAAATAGGTCTAGTACCGGGTTCAAGTGGGATATGATGGGGCAATAGGCTTGTTATACCCATCTTCTCACCTGGGAAGGCAATGGCTTACGATGTTTGTTCAACAGATGCAAAAAACGCTTGACCTCGTCTGGAAATTCAGTGGGAGCTAAGTCTTTCTTCTCTACTGGTGGAGTGGACTGATCCAGTGGAGTGGATGGACTCTCCTGGTTGAAATAGCATCGACCCACTTGTCAGGTGACAACTCATCTTCTACACGAACAGGGTGAGGATAGTGAACAAGGTCAACAATGGTGGTATTCACTCTGAGGCGAACACTGTGACCAGAAGTGTTAGCATGGAAGAATTGGATCTTATTATCTCTAGAAACATGTAATGATGGCTCAACAAGCAAACCCTTTACCTTGCAAGAATCACTGCCAACTAGGATGTTATCAACATCTGGAACATGGGGGACAACAACAGACACTAGTGAGTGCACTAGCCCCGACAGATGGCATTACTAGTTTCAAGTAGTAGATTTCTGACAAGGCATCCCCTGTGGAGGAACTACCACTTGAGCTAGCAGTCATTGCAGGGATAGGCTCAGTACTCAATGTTGTCTGAGGTGCCTCTGACACCTGAGGCAATTGTACACTATCTTGCATGCAAGATATTGTAGGGACTGGATTCCAGACAGGAGTGACAGCTTTACCAGTGGCTGATCGCTCGGTTACGTTAATAGGTAATGCGCATATCTATAAGGACTTAATCTGAACTTTACATTCGGCAACACTGTAACAATTGTCGGATACAAGCTGTGTGAACAAACATATTGCCTAAGAGCTACTAGATGTTGTCATTCAGTCGGTAAAGGACCATTAGGATTTTGCACAGGTACAACATTGGCTTGACTGATGTTATTCACTAAGTCATTGCTTAAAGGTAGCTGAGACATGATTTCAGTGAAATTACACAAAGACAATGAAAGCAAAGAATAATAAAAGAAAGTATATGACACAATGTACCTTAATTGAAATTAAAGATTCTTAACTAACTCTGCATAATAAAAATTTATAAGACACACTGAATGAGAAAGGAAGATTCACTGAAATTTACTTGACAAGGATAAGGAATTACTTTGAAAATTCAAGAAGGGAAAAATTGCTATAATTTGAAGTAACTGCAAAAGTGAGCTGTCTTTACTCTCAATTCAATAAGGAAATTGATAATAAAATTGTAAATCAATTAAAAAATAAAATAAATCACTAAATTGTATGCAAATAGAAATAGGCTGGGAAAACAAATTTCCTAGAGATGGCACAAAAACAAAATAAAATATTATGCAATCATAGCACAACTAAATTAATATACTGAGAATATTGCACTGAAATACTAAATACTGAATATTGCACAAGAATAACACTAAAAAAAATATGAAAAGAAAATAATCACTGTGGGACAGTTAAATTTCACAAAAAATCGTTTGCAGAAGTAGGCAATGTATTAATACAAAAATATACAGAGAGAAAATATAGCTTAGAAGAATAATAAAAATATCAAGAAATAACTGATTTGAACACTTTAATGCTTGTTCTCAAATTAGGCAAAACAAATTACTCAAAAACAGAGCAATAATAACAGTTTTACTTTAAAAATTACACTAAGAGTGAATTTGTTCAAAGAAATATCAATAATGTGAATATAAACAACACAAGATACAGAACTGGGAATTTAACACTTGCAAAGTTGGAAGTATACAGATAACATCAGTCACAGGTACACTCCAGGTATATTGAACTTATATTGCAAATGTTGTTGCACTAACGTCTTGCTGTTAATCAAAATTAAATAAATCTCTTGTTGTACCCACAAAATATGGGACTCTAGTCTACAAAGTTCAAATAAATGAGACACAGCATATACAAAATGTTTAACACAGAAAGAATGGTACACACAGAATTAAAATAGTAATTGCAAGGAAAATGTAATGAAAATAATGTAAGGCACAAGAGAAAAATAATAATAATGGTACACAATAATGAAATAAGATAAATAGCACAACCTTAAAAAACACAGATGAAAAAATAATTAAGCAGTTCACAAGGAGTGAATGACTGGGAAATAAAAAGAATTACCGCCACAATATTGAAAATGAAAATGAAAACAATATACATAAAAAATAAAACACAAAATGAGCGATAAGATAATACTGGAAAATATTGCAGATTAAAGTCAAATTGAACACTGAATCTATACTTAAGGCACACGACTCTGAATAATACAGAAGAAATTCACTATAGATTTAGAAATGTCTCAACACTCGCAAATGTCTGTATATACAAAAAGAAATTGTCTCTAAACTGTTTGATTTATGGTCTGGGAGCAACGGCAGGTGGAGGATGAGATGGTGGTATGGGGTCTGGTGGGCTGGCAGCGTCACACCATTCAAATTCAAATTCATTTATTTCTTTGCAAGTAGTACATTGAGATTATATTTTTACAATGATGGGTTGCAGTACAAAGAGAGCATCTATTATGCCTTGGCATTATGGGCTGACTTAATTTAATGGTTTACTGACTACTTATCACTAAAGAAATTATCATAGTTGTACAGTAGTTCTATTAATAATAAGTGAATCTAATTTATACACTCGTAGAATCTCGATGAAATTGTGCAAATCTGGTGACTCACACAGCTAGGCTTTGTAAAGGTGGCCTCAGATGTGAAGGACTCTCTTGACCTGCTTTGTGAGCGGTAAATTAAGGGTGATAGGACCTGATATATGGGTGGTGAAATGGCTCACGTGGTTAATGGCGTCGGCGTTGTGTGTGAGTGGTGGTGACGTGCTGGGTGGCGGGTTGGTGGCTTGTCTCATGTGCAGCTGAATGGCACCCCACACCACAACTCACGTGAAAGCCTGGGGTGGTTTGGTAAGCCCCAATTGTACCACAGGGATGGTGAATATCACTCTGACCAGTGTCTGACTGATAATGTGGTACTGGAGACAATTACTGCAAGGAAGAAAATCCCTGGTTACTTCCCTCACTCAGTTGGGTTAGAGCTGGCTTAACTGTCAATACTGGCTAGGTTGGGATGGCTTGACAGCTTGAAACGATGCACACAGCAGTGATGAAGCAGACTGAGTGACTGGCTGAAGCAGGCTGGGTGATTGGCTTAGGCTGGCTTGGCTTAATTCGCAAACCGGATCAACTCCTCGAAAGTTAGCAAATAAGCAAGAAAACACAAACCAAAGAGTAAGCGTTGTAGACAAAGGCTGTAGAATGCTGGCTTGGCTGTGGGTAGCTGGCATCTTGCTAAGCCTCCATGCGGTCGCACACACAATGTCTGGCTGGGTAGAAATTATCCCTTTACATCTGCGTAAATATCAAATTCACACATCCCACTGCTGCCACCATTTATCGTGTGGATTCTAAGGGGTATTCTGGGAGAAGTAATACACTCGTTGGATGTCTTGGTAGCATATAATATGGCAAGAAGTGATGAGCCCAGATGCCAGCCCTTTTCCAGTCTGTAGGTCTACGGGTGGAAATAAATGGTATAAAATACCGACACAATGGAAATATAAACAAATTGCCAACATCAAACCACCTTTCTCCGCTACAGCTCGGACCTACCTTGAAGAGTGTGCAGATGACTTAAACAATACTCTACCCAAGACTCTATAACCCCACCCGGTAGATCATCAGATGCAGCATTCTCCACCTGACCTCAACTTTCTGAACATGACTATAAATACTCTCGTACCTTCCAACCCCAGGTAGATCCGTGTGTGACTTGAAAAAGCCCACTGTGTGGGTGAAACGTTGTCAATAAAGGATCACATTATACTGCATTTGTGTTTATATTTCCAGGTCTACGGGTACTGAGGGCGGACGTCCGAGGAAGGTGTTTCAAATGAGCAGGATTCGTGACGTCATAGCTAGCCAGGTAGCTACACAGGTAAACTACACAGTACACAGTACTACTAACACTTGTTCCTAGGTGTTAACCTGCACACATCACACACACACACACACACACACACACACACCGCACCACAGTTACAGTATTAGAACAGAAGTTGAAGGTTTGGTACACAAATGCAGATGGATTAACGAATAAACATGAGGAATGGCAAGAAAGAATCATAAGAACATAAGAACATAAGAAAGGAGGAACACTGCAGCAGGCCTGTTGGCCCATACTAGGCAGGTCCTTTACAATCCATCCCACTAACGAAACATTTGCCCAACCCAATTTTCAATGCTCCCCAAGAAATAAGCTCTGATAACTCTCTACCATTTTCACCATAATTTCCCAGTATGACTGTTTCACACACAGGACAAACGGAAATTGAAGACCTATCCACGACTTATTAAAGTCCGGGTCTACCTTTCATACTGACAAAAAAAATTACACTATAGAACTTTGGGTAGATTTTAAGAGATTAGACAGACATATAAATGGGAAGTGCTGGATTTAATTCTTGGGTGGCTTTGGGGAACGGTTAGGCAATTAGGTGGGTGGGAATGGTTAGTTTCGAGAAGGACCTGCCTAGTATGGGCCAGTAGGCTTAGTGCAATATTCCTTCAGTTCTTATGGAAAAAAACAAAAATACAAATCATACCACGGGTGGCGATTGAACTCGTGGCGAGTGAGTCGTAAAACTCCAGGGCAGAGTATGGTTTGTTTGCAATAGTGTCATTACGATTTCTCGAGTCAAAACACAAATGCGGTATAATATAATAAAGGATCTTATACTGCATTTCTATTATTATTCCATCGTGTGAGTATTTTATACCATTTATCTCCTTATGATTGTTAGGTAAGACACATATGCAACAGTTAGGTATCTTTATTTCGAAACGTTTCGCCTACACAGTAGGCTTCTTCAGTCGAGTACAGAAAAGTTGAAAGAAGCAGAAGAGACTTGAAGACGATGTAATCAGTCCATCACCTTTGAAGTTTTGAGGTGGTCAGTCCCTCAGTCTGGAGAAGAGTATTGCTCAATAGTCTGAAACAATATGGAGTTGAAGTATTATTATTAAAGATTCGCCGGTATTCTCCCGGCCCGGGCCTTTTCCAAGTGGTGGACCAGCACTGGCTCCCTGTCTAGAGTGTGTCTGACACCTAGGTCTCCCATGGGAGGAGGTACCAGTACCCCCTCATCTTGTGAGCTACAAGCTCGAGCTCAGGCACCAGCCCTGCCCTAGAAGGGCTGGGCATGGTGTCGATGCTATCGAACTGTGGTGTCTCCTGTCTCTACCATGGAGTTAAAGTGACAAGATGGAGCCTTATATACCGCCTGGAGGTGAGAATGTAGTCGTTGGGAGGTCATGTCCCTCTCAAATCCAGCCATTCTCACTAGTAGAAGTTGTCCAAGTTGGTTTCAGTTCTGTACCAAGATACCCTTGTGTTGCAGTGTCTGACAGAGTGAATATTAAAATGGTATAAAATACCGAAATAAAGATACCTAACTGTTGCATGTTTGTCTTACCTAACAACCTGTCGGTATTTTATACCACTTTAATATTCACTCCTTATGATTCTTAAGAGAACTTTATAATAGAGCTGACCGTACATACATAGTGACACAGTCAAGGTTAAAGAGTCGAGTACATTGACCTGAGTTAAGGTGACGGTAGGAGTGACAAGAATCGTGATAACAACTGCTTGTTCGTACCTCTGACCTCAATGAGAAGTCCCCAGACATCATAGCAGTTACAGAAACAAAACTCACGGAGACAATAACAGATGCAATCTTCCCACCAGGATACCAGATCATGAGGAAAGATAGAAGGGGCAGGGGGGAGGTGGGGTTGCTCTGCTCGTAAAAAACATGGAAATTCGAGAAAATGGAAGGCATAGATGAGACTATACACTTCAGTCTGGGGAACACAAAGTGGTCATTGCAGTGCTGTATAATCCACCACAGAACTGCAGGAGGCCAAGAGAGGAATATGAAGAGAGCAACAGAGCAATGGTGGACACACTTGCTGAGGTGGCAAGAAGAGCTCATTCCAGCAGATCAAAGTTGCTGGTTATGGGGGATTTCAACCACAGGGAGATCGACTGGGAAAACCTGGAGCCTCATGGGGGTCCCGAAACATGGAGAGCCAGGATGTTGGACGTGGTGCTGGAAAACCTCATGCACCAACATGTTAAGGACACTACCAGAGTGAGAGGGGAGGATGAACCAGCAAGATTGGACCTTGTGTTCACCCTGGGCAGCTCAGACATTGAGGACATCAAGTATGAGAGTCCCCTAGGAGCTAGCGACCACGTGGTTCTGTGCTTTGAATACATAGTAGAGCTGCAAGTGGAGAGAATAACAGGAGTTGAATGGGAAAAGCCTGACTATAAAAGAGGGGACTACATAGGGTTGAAGAACTTCCTGCGGGAGGTCCAGTGGGACAGAGAACTGGCAGGAAAGCCAGTAAATGAAATGATGGAATATGTAACAACAAAATGCAAGGAGGCAGTGGAAAAGTTTATTCCCAAGGGCAACAGTAACAACGGGAAGACCAGAACGAGCCCCTGGTTTACCCGACGGTGTAAGGAGGCAAAAACAAAGTGCAATAGAGAATGGAAAAAGTACAGAAGGCAGAGAACACACGAAAATAGGGAGATCAGTCGCAGAGCCAGGAATGAGTATGCACAAGTAAGGAGGGAGGCCCAGCGACAGTATGAAAATGACATAGCATCGAGGATCAAGACTGACCCGAAACTGTTGTATAGCCACATCAGGAGGAAGACAACAGTCAAAGACCAGGTGATCAAATTAAGGACAGAAGGTGGAGAACTCACAAGAAATGATCAGGAGGTATGAGGAGCTGAACAGGAGATTTAAGGAAGTTTTTACAGTAGAGACAGGAAGGGCTGTGGGAAGACAGCTCAGAAGGGAACATCAAGAGGGAATATTCCAACAAGTGTTGGATGACATACGAACAACTGAGGAGGAGGTGATGAAGCTCTTAAGTGACCTTGACACCTCAAAGGCGATGGGACCGGACGACATCTCCCCATGGGTCCTTAGAGAAGGAGCAGAGATGCTGTGCGTGCCTCTAACCACAAACTTCAACACATCCCTTGAAACTGGGCAACTACCTGAGAAATGGAAGACAGCTAATGTAGTCCCCATATTTAAGAAAGGAAACAGAAACGAGGCACTAAACTACAGACCTGTGTCTCTGACATGTATTGTGTACAAAGTCATGGAGAAGATTATCAGGAGGAGAGTGGTCGAACACCTGGAAAGGAACAAGATTATAAATGAAAACCAGCATGGGTTCATGGAAGGCAAATCCTGTATCACAAACCTCCTGGAGTTTTATGACAAGGTAACAGAAGTAAGACACGAGAGAGAGGGGTGGGTAGATTGCGTTTTCCTAGACTGCAGGAAGGCCTTTGACACAGTTCCCCACAAGAGATTGGTGCAGAAGCTCGAGGATCAGGCGCATGTAAAAGGGAGGGCACTGCAATGGATAAGGGAATACCTGACAGAGAGGCAGCAACGAATCATGGTACGTGAAGAGGTATCACAGTGGGCGCCTGTTACGAGCGGGGTCCCACAGGGGTCAGTTCTAGGACCAGTGCTATTTTTGATATATGTGAACGACATGATGGAAGGAATAGACTCTGAAGTGTCCCTGTTCGCAGATGATGTGAAGTTGATGAGAAGAATTAAATCGGACGAGGATGAGGCAGGACTGCAAAGAGACCTGGACAGGCTGGACATGTGGTCCAGTAACTGGCTTCTCGAATTCAATCCAGCCAAATGCAAAGTCATGAAGATTGGGGGGGGGGCAAAGAAGACCGCAGACAGAGTATACGCTAGGTGGACAAAGACTACAGACCTCACTCAGGGAGAAGGACCTTGGGGTGACCATAACACCGAGCACATCACCGGAGGCACACATCAACCAAATAACTGCTGCAGCATACGGGCGCCTGGCAAACCTGAGAATAGCGTTCCGATACCTTAAAAAGGAATCGTTCAAGACACTGTACACTGTGTATGTTATGCCCATACTGGAGTATGCAGCACCAGTCTGGAACCCACACCTGGTCAAGCACGTCAAGAAGTTAGAGAAAGTACAAAGGTTTGCAACAAGGCTAGTCCCAGAGCTCAAGGGAATGTCGTACGAGGAAAGGTTAAGGGAAATCGGACTGACGACACTGGAGGACAGAAGGGTCAGGGGAGACATGATAACGACATACAAGATACTGCGGGGAATAGACAAGGTGGACAGAGATAGGATGTTCCAGAGAAGGGACACAGGGACAAGGGGTCACAACTGGAAGCTGAAGACTCAGACGAATCACAGGGACGTTAGGAAGTATTTCTTCAGTCATAGAGTTGTCAGCAAGTGGAATAGCCTAGCAAGTGAAGTAGTGGAGGCAGGAACCATACATAGTTTTAAGAAGAGGTGTGACAAAGCTCAGGAAGCAGAGAGAGAGAGGACCCAGTAGCGATCAGTGAAGAGGCGGGGCCAGGAGCTGAGTCTCGACCCCTGCAACCACAATTAGGTGAGTACACACACACACACACACACACACACAAACACACACGCGCGCACACACGTACACACACACACACACACACACACACACACACACACACACACACACACACACACACACACGCACGCACGCACGCACACACACACACACACACACACACACACACACACACACACACACACACACACACGCACGCACGCACACACACACACACACACACACACACACACACACACACACACACACACACACACACACACACACACACACAAAATTTATTAGCAGACGTCATTGCATAAATTTATTTGTTTCCTTTGGCAAAACGATTCTTACTTAATAAGTCAAGACCGCAAAAAAGATGTAATGACCACGTGATTATTCGTTATGGTTATTGTTCAAGAGATAAATGTCTGTAAGTGTCTGAGCGGTGCTTCTCAACTCTTAAATAATTGAGTCAAATATTGACAGCATCGGCTATTGCTAAAATATTCACAAAGGTCCGCCATCATCAGTCCTTATCTGCGCCGGTGAGATCCCAGCCCATGAATATTTCTGTGTTAAGCCTCTCTCTCCGCCCACCTGTAGTATCCTAACCCTCCTGCTCCTTCTTCCGACCCTGCTGCTCCTGCTAGGTGTTTCGCCTTTCTACTGTCTTCCGGCTTTCTTACTGCGTTTCTGCAGTAAGAAATGTGTTCCTCTCCTTTTCTATTTTCCGTCTTTTCTAATGTGCGTTCTGCTCCTTGTTTTCCGTGTCTTACGTACTCGTTTTATCAACCGGTTATTAACGCATCCTTTCGTCTGCTACAGATCCTCTTCTTTCTCCTGCAACAGCGGGTCCTCCATGCTACAGTAGTGGGTCCTCCTCGCTACAGCATTGAGTCCTTCCTATTGCATTGCAGCAGTGGGTCCTCTCTACTACAGTAGTGGGTCCTCCCTGTTGCAGCAGTGGGTCCTCCCTGCTACAGCAGTGGGTCCTCCCTGCTACAGCAGTGGGTCCTTTCTGCTAAAGCAGTGGGCCCTCCCTACTACAGAAATGGGTTCTCCCTGTTACAGCAGTGGGTTCTCCCTGTTATGGCAGCGGGTCCTCCCTGTTACAGCAGTGGGTCCTCCCTGTTGCAGCAGTGGGTCCTCCCTGCTACAGCAGTGAGCCCTCCCTGCTACAGCAGTGGGTCCTCCTTGCTGCAGCAGTGGGTCTTCCTTGCTACAGCAGTGGGTCCTCCCTGTTACAGCAGTGGGTCCTCCCTGTTATAGCAGTAGGCCCTACCTGTTACAGCAGTGGGTTCTCCCTGCTACAGCAGTGGACCCTCCCTGCTGCAGCAGTGGGCCCTCCCTACTACAGTAGTGTGTCCTACAATAGTAGCTACGACAACCCAACTCCAGGTGATTTTTTAGTGGCAGAAAACGGAAAAAGAAAATGGAAGGAAATAACAAAAATAGTCCACCACCTCGGAGCCTTGTTGGACTGGAGGCGCAGCCAGTGGCCACCTATGGCCCTCCAGAACTACAACTACTGATGCCAATAACAAAATCCCCCCAACAAACACAAAATACAACCTCGTTCATATTTGCTAATATACAGGGCCTTAAGCCATTCACCAACAACAAAATACCTTTTATCAGTGGACTTCTAGAGGAGTCTAATGCAATGTTTGCAGCCTTCACAGAGACTCACACAAAATATCACTTTGACAGTGAGATATGGATAAGTGGTTACATCCTTTTTAGATGTGACAGAAAGAACAGGCAACAAGGGGGGGTTGGCCTGTATGTCAAAGAGTCCCTCATCTGCACGGAGTTGCTGAACACAACAAATGAGGTAGTTGAAGCTTTATCAATAAAGATCAAGAACCAAAACCTAGTCATTGTAGTTGTATATAAGCCATCAGATGCAACCTCCCAACAGTTCAAGGAACAGCTACTGAAAATTGATTACTTTCTGGAAAGCATTCCAGCTCCATCCCCAAACATCTTACTGCTTGGTGATTTCAACCTAAGGCATACAAAATGGAAGAATGTAGCGAATAATGTTATAGCTGAAACAATCCCCAGAGGTAGCGCAGATGAAAGGTCACACACACATGAGCTACTAAGTCTCTGCGAAAAACACACCTTAAGCCAGCAGACAGTGGAGCCAACAAGACTAGAAAACACACTTGACCTTATCTTCACAAATAATGAGGAACTGATAAGAGACATAAGAATATCAAAAACAACTAATTTCGATCACAACCTAATCGAAGTCCAGACATACATGCATAGGGGTCCTGATCAGCAGAATGCATGTACCTGTGAAGGTGTCTTCACAAAATACAACTTCAACAACAAGAACATCAACTGGCACCAGGTAAACCATGTCTTAAATGAAACATGTTGGGAAGATATCTTAAATGACATGGATCCAAACCAGTGCCTTGAAAGGATCAACTTCCTGGCAGCTGAAGCATGTTCTAGGCATATTCCCCTAAGAAAGAAGAAAAGCAGGAGTAAACTGGAGAGAGAAAGACGCTCCCTCTACAGGAGATGACGAAGAGTCACTGAGCTCCTCAGGAATGCTAGAATATCTGATACACGAAAGGATGCGCTGACCGGGGAAGTGGAAACTATCGAACTTAAGTTAAATGACTCTTACAGGAACCAGGAGAGACAGGAGGAGCTTAAAGCTATTAGTGAAATTGAAAGAAATTCGAAATATTTCTTTTCATATGCCAAAAACAAGGCAAATACCACATCTAGTATTGGGCTCTTACTCAGACAGGATGGGACTTACACAGATGACAACAAGGAAATGAATGAAATAATGAAATCCCAGTACGACTCCGTGTTTAGTGAGCCACTAATCAGTCTGAGGATCGACGACCCAAAGATTTCTTCATGAATGAGCCTCATAACTCCATAAATGTATGCCAGATTTCCGACATTACCCTAACTCTGATAGACTTCGAAAAAGTCATTAACAACATGCCCATTCACTCAACCCCGTGCCCAGACTCATGGAACTCTGTATTCATTAAGAACTGCAAGAAACCCCTCTCGCGTGCCCTAAGTACACTATGGAGGAGGAGCTTGGACATGGGTGAAATTCCACAGTCACTTAAAACAACGGATATAGCCCCACTCCATAAAGATGGCAGCAAAGCATTAGCTAAGAACTATAGACCAATAGCTCTAACGTCCCACATCATAAAAATCTTTGAAAGAGTGCTAAGAAGCAGGATTGCAAATCACCTGGATTCCCAAAATCTGCACAATCCAGGGCAACATGGGTTCAGGGCAGGTAGCTCCTGCCTCTCACAACTACTGGATCACTATGATATGGCCTTGGATGCACTGGAAGAAAATCAGAATGCAGATGTAATATACACAGACTTTGCAAAAGCGTTTGACAAATGAGATTATGGCGTAATAACGCATACAATACGTGCTAAAGGAATAACTGGGAAAGTGGGGAGATGGATCTTCAACTTCCTAACAAATCGAACACAAAGAGTAGTGGTCAACAGCGTTAAATCGGAGGCTGCCATAGTGAAGAGCTCTGTTACACAAGGCACAGTACTCGCCCCCATCTTATTCCTCATTCTCATATCAGACATAGACAGAGATAAACACCACAACACCGTATCATCCTTTGCGGATGATACTAGAATCTGCATGAGGCTGTCATCTGCTGAGGACACGGTTAACCTCCAAGAAGATATAAACAAAGTTTTCCAGTGGGCAACGGAAAACAATATGATGTTCATTGAGAACAAATTCCAACTACTCCGTTATGGAAAACTGGAGGAGATAATAACTAGAACAGAGTATACTACAAACTCTGGCCATACAATAGAGCAGAAAAATAATGTAAGGGACCTGGGAGTAGTAATGTCCGAGGATCTCACTTTCAAGGATCACAACAGTGCCACGATCACACGTGCAAAGAAAATGATAGGATGGATAATGAGAAAATTCAAAACAAGAGATGCCAAGCCAATGATTATCCTTTTCAAATCACTTGTTCTCTCTAGGCTGGAATACTGCTGTACATTAACATCTCCATTCAAAGCAGGTGAAACTGCAGATCTAGAGAGTGTACAGAGATCCTTTACTGCACGTATAAGCTCTGTCAAGCACCTTAACTATTGGGAACGCTTGGAAGCACTTGACGTTTACTCGTTGGAACGCAGGAGAGAGAGATATATCATAATCTACACTTGGAAAATCCTGGAAGGAATAGTCCCGAATCTGCACACAGAAATCACTCCCTACGAAAGTAAAAGACTGGGCAGGCGATGTAAATTACCCCCAATTAAAAGTAGGGGCGCCATTGGTACACTAAGAGAAAACACCATAAGTGTCCGGGGCCCAAGACTGTTCAACAGCCTCCCATCAAGCATTAGGGGAATTACCAATAAACCCCTGGCTGCCTTCAAGAGAGAGCTGGGCAGATACCTAAAGTCAGTGCCGGATCAGCCAGGCTGTGGCTAGTACGTTGGACTGCGTGCGGCCAGCAGTAACGGCCTGGTTGATCAGGCCCTGATCCACCGGGAGGCCTGGTCATGGACCGGGCCACGGGGGCGTTGATCCCCGGAATAACCTCCAGGTAACCTCCAGGTACCCGTTACAGCAGTGGGACATCCTTATTATAGCAGTAGGTGCGCCCTGTTGCAACAGTGGGTCCTCCCTGCTACAGCAGTGGGTCCTCCCTGCTACAGCAGTGGGTCCTCTCTGCTACAGCAGTGGGCCCTCTCTGCTACAGCAGTGGGTCATCCCTGCTACAACACTGGGCCCTTCCTGCTACAGCAGTGGACCCTCCCTACTACAGCAGTGAGTCCTCTCTGTTACAGCAGTGGGTCTTCCCTGCTACAGCAGTGGGTCCTTCCTGCTACAGCAGTGAGCCCTCCCAACTACAGCAGTGGGTCTTCCCTGCTACAGCCACGGGCCTGATCGCTGCTTCACTCAGACTTCCACTCAGAGACGACGTCAAGATTCCTTGTGGAGACGCTGACGTGATTTGTTTCCCAGGAGAGTGAGACTCTCATGCTTCCCTGCATATCTTGTCCTAGTCTCTCTTCACTCTTCTTGCCTTGCTGTTCCCTATTGGAGTATTTTTTATGATACAGATGCATATTATATATATATATATATATATATATATATATATATTAACAATATATATATATATATATATATATATATATATATATATATATATATATATATATATATATATATATATATATATATATATATATATATATATATATATATATATATATATATATATTTTTTTTTTTTATATAGGATGGGGTCCACCTCTGGTGTAAATTCTGTTCTAGTTATTATCTCCTCCAGTTTTCCATAACGGAGTAGTTGGAATTTGTTCTCATTGAACTTCATATTGTTTTCCGTTGCCCACTGGAAAACTTTGTTTATATATATATATATATATATATATATATATATATATATATATATATATATATATATATATATATATAAATATATATATATATATATATATATATATATATATATATATATATATATTGACAAAAATACAGTATGGAGTAAAACAACACAGATAACATCTCAAAACTACATCTCGAATACTTCGTCCAGCTCCCCGGCAGTGGGCCACATGCCCAGAATGCTGCAGGCATTTCCTCTCTGGATCGTGACACTGAGTCTCTCAAAGAGGAAGCTGGTCCCCCTGTGGTCCTTGGTTTCTATAATGAGTTATTCACTCAGCTCTTTGAAGAACTTTAGAGCACACTTGCCCCATGCTCCAAGGGTCTGCGACCCTATTGGGATGAAGTTATAGCAAGGGGGAAGGTCTTATATTTGCGAGTCTTGTGGGTCTCCCTGTGGCTGGCTGCTCCACCCCCTTCAATTGCGGAGTATGGCAAGTAGGTGTCTGCCAATGTGCCGGCACAGGTGTAGTCCCAGGCAATTTACTTTCCATTCTTCCAGGATAGAACAGTGGCTCCATTAGGACGCTATTGACTTCCGTCAGACCTCTACACTTGGGGTTCCCGTTGAGCTGGGCAACGGGCTGTGGCGAGGTCTCTCTTTATGATGTCATTGACCTCATGTCTGGCATACTTCCCTTCTGATGTATGACACACGAGACCATGAAGCTCAAATTGATCAGCCGTCGATCTGCCGCAAATACACCTATGTTGGGTGAGGATCGGGGCGGCTAGGCGGAGAGCTACACCAATCCGAATGGCCTGTGGGTCGAGTCGAGTGCCCAGGGAGGAATTGGGAACAGCCAGAAGGAAATCTCCTGGGTGTGGTGCCTTCACCGCCAGGAGACGAGCTTTGTCCTTTCCTGAAGCGTTGGTGAGCATTGAGTTGGCGATTTTTTCCATGATTGGTTTGTCCCAGTGAGACTTTTGTGCTCTTTGGGAGAAGCTGGTCTGCTGGAGGAGTCTGTAAGGGTTTCCCACCGCATCGCTGCTTCAGTAAACCTGGGGTCTTGAGCTCCTACCACGTCTCTCAGGCATTCGGGGACGATCTTCTTGACTAATGCACTGGAAGCCAAACACGAAGACAGAAAAGCAGGTAAAGCTACGTGCATTGCTTTGCGCACCCCTGTACCTCCCAGTCGCACTGGGAGGGTTGCCTGTTCCCATTGCCGATCCTCTAGTGACAGGTTCAATACCTTCTTAAAGGTTGGTCTCAGGTGTGCGTTATATTCGTCGAGTGTTGGGTTGTCAAAAGAGGGTGCACACCTCAGGAAGTGAGTCTTGGCATAGTAAGACACCTTGTGAGGAGATACAGAGCATCATGGGCATCAAGATCGCTTATTCTCTCCTCCATTCTCATCAGGTCATTCAGTTTGTCCTTGAGGACAGTGTCGATGGCTTGGTGACCCAACAGTGCTCCCAAGAGGGTACTGTTGGACGGAGTGGTAGTAGAGACTTCTGGGAGGATTCTTCGCACGGCATTGATTATTTCCTGTTCTCTGTGATGATTTCACACTTTGAGGGATTGAGGATGAGTCCCAAGTCTTTCCCCTGTGTTTTCATCAGTTGTAGGTCCTCTAACAGGGGCTCTTCAGTACCTGCCAGAGTGCCATCATCCAGGTACCAGATGTTGAGCTCGCAGCGTAGGCTGGAAGTTAGTTCTCTTACTGCCAAGCAGAAGAGAAGTGGGGCGAGTGGGTCACCCTGCTGAACACCCTCTGATGAGAGAATTTCATGTTCTCCAAACAAAAGAATTGAGGGTTTGCTGTAGCCGGCTGAAAGGAAGGGAAAAAGACTGGGGAACCGATCCCGAATGGATGGCAAGACATCTCTCTTCAGCATATTCAAGGCATTTCTAAAATCAAGTTTGACTACGGCCTTGTCTTCTGGTAGGTCCCTGATGTAGGCCCTTGCCACATGAGCTGCGGCTTCACTGTCTGTCTTTTGGTTACAGCCATTATCACAATTCTGGATCAGTTCACTCACCAAAGTCCTCCAGGGGTCGTGACGCTAGAGTAGGAGGCATGGAATTAAAGCCAGAGGCGTGGAATTGAAGCTACAGGTGTGGAACTGAAGCCAGAGGCGTGGAACTGAAGCCGGAAGCGTGGAACTGAAGCCGTGGAAACGAAGAAAGAGGTGTGGAACTGAAGCCGAAGCCGTGGAAATGAAGCAAGAGGCGTGGAAATGAAGCCGAAGGCGTGGAAATAAAACAGTAGGCGTTGAAATGAAGCCAGAGGCGTGGAACTGAAGCCGGAAGCGTAAAACTGGACCCGAAGGCGGGAAACTGAAGCCAGAAGCGGGAAACTGAAGCTGTGGAAATAAAGGAGGCTTTGAAATGAAGCAGGAGACGTGGAAATGAAGCGAGAGGCGTGGAATTGAAGCCGAAGGTGTCTAACTGTAGCCGGAGGTGTGGAACTGAAGCCGAAGGCATGGAAATAAAACAGTGGGCGTGGAAATGAAGCAACAGGTGTGGAAATGAAGCCGAAGGCGTAGAAATAAAACAGTAGGCGTGGAAATGAAGTAAGAGGCGTGGAAATAAAGCCGAAGGCGTGGAAATAGAGCAGTAGGCGTGGAAATGAAGCAAGAGGCGTGGAAATGAAGCTGCCCCAACAGCGGGTCATTTGTACCTTCCTAATTGAAACCCGACTTGATCATCCATTTTCCGGATCGATCGTCAGCGGAGACGAGGCCGACCAGGCGAGAAGTTGATTGTCGGTGTTCTCGCGAGATTGTGGGTGTTCTCGCGAGATTACTGTAGGTGGTCCAGGAAGTGATTTACCGCAGCTGGATGGACATCTCTGGTGATTGGAAAAGACTGGACCATTGCTGAGTGGATGAAAACAGCGACAGACTTATTAACTACGAGGAACATCCAGTCACTTGAAGAAGTACTGCTGCGCGAGATAAAAGCTTCATATAGGGAATGATCTTCTCAGGGCATTAACTGTGCGTTAGGTTAACTGTACACTACCCACTGAGAACACTTGTTGATATTCTTATGATTATGGAAAAGCGGATTGTTCCATGTTACTTTTAGACCTCAGTCTCTGGTGTCCTTCCACGGGCAGGCAACAATTACAATAGGTGGCCATAGTTAGTCCTGAAGATTGATTGTCCAGAAATTACAAATACTCTATGAGAGGAACGGACTATATATATATATATATATATATATATATATATATATATATATATATATATATATATATATATATATATATATATATATATATATATATATATATATATATATATATATATATATATATATATATACATATATGCAAAACAATCGCAGACAGGCGATCTTAACAAAGCAAGACAAGCCACGGGGGGTGGAAATCTTTAGCATATGTACTTTCACACTTCTCAGTGCGTCATCAGGAGCTGTGCAATGTTACAAAGGCAGCAACATTAGAAGTAGGGTAAGTTTTCAGGAGGGTGGTAGTGTGGAGCCAGTCAGCCAGTCTCAGAGAAACAAGCAGGATGCCAACCACACACCGGTCACCCTCCTCCCCCCGCACACCCTCCTACCCCCGCACACCCCTAATGGGGGTGGGTGGGGTAGGCCTCACAGTTTGCAGATAGCATGAGGAAATACTAGAAGATGTTTAATAACCAGTCCCAAGCTTCTAGCGGGAGGAGAGCCCTGCATTACCCGCACCACCATTTTACTTTAAGCAAACAACGCCTTAGCATAACCGGAGAACATAAGATAAGATTTCGTTCGGATTTTTAACTCCGGAGGGTAAGCCACCTAGGATAACCCAAGAAAGGCGGTGCGTCATCGAGGACTGTCTGTCTTATTTCCATTGGGGTCCTCAATCTTGTCCCCCAGGATGCGACTCACACCAGTCGACTAACACCCAGGTACCTATTTGCTGCTAGGTGAACAGGACAACAGGCGTCAGGAAAACGGGAATCGAACTCGGGCCTTTCGCGTGTGAAGTGAAAGCTTTGCCAGCCAACACTTGTCTTCCGGTGTTCCGTGCTCATATGGGAACACCTGTCAGTCCAAGCCAGTGTTGTTGGTGCTCCCGTGTAGCTCATGCTACATCTGCTGCAGCTACACACTGCCACTACACTGCTATACTGTTACTTATTTGCTCTGGGACACGTCTAAGAGGACCCCTGGAAAGGGTTCTAAGGGAAGACCTAAGGGGACCCCTGGAAAAAGTTCAAAGACCACCGAGGAAACCCCTGCAGAAAATTTGTCGAACTTCAAAATCTTAAAGAACATTCTTGTTTATTAGTTGGATACCATCAAGACTACTTCATTGTTTGTATCTGTCTCGCTACTAGTCTGTACTGTACTAGAAGAGTGATCTGTGCGCCCCTCGCCTGCACTTTATTACTTACCTACATAAAGTACACTTTAGAATAAAGGCAAATTTAAGCGATCATTTACGAGGCATCAACGTCAGCTTGGCGTTTCTGATCTATCGTCCTTTTTCTTGCTGGTGAGATCGTGTGTGTTGTTCAGCAGGTTAAGTCTGCAGTTAGGTTCTGTCAGGGTCTGCCTCTACAGGTTATGTACTCACCTAGTTGTGGTTGCAAGGGTCGAGTCAGCTCTTGGCCCCGCCTGTTCACTGGTCGCTACTAGGTCACTCTGCTCCATGAGCTATATCATACCTCTTCTTAAAGCTATGTATGGATCCTGCCTCCACTACATCACTTCCCAGACTATTCCACTTCTTGACAACTCTGTAACTGAAGAAATACTTCCTAACATCCCTATGACTCATCTGAGTCTTCAACTTCAAACTGTGACCCCTTGTTGTTGTGTCCCATCTCTGGAACATCCTGTCTCTGTCCACCTTGTCGATTCCTCTCAGTATTTTATATGTCGTTATCATATCTGCCCTATTTCTCCTGTCTTCTAGTGTCGTCAGGTCAATTTCCCTTAACCTCTCCTCGTAGGACATGACCCTCGGCATCAGGTGTACTCTTCAGGAGGTTGGACCATTGTTTTGTAACGTTGCCGTTATGATTTCACAAAAAAACAAAAATAATTAAAAAAAAAATGATAATAACAATGGTAGCTGGGAGGTTTGTGTGTAGGGTTGGGATGAGGTGGAAGTCAAGTGTGGGTGTGACAAGGAAGTCAATAGTGGGATGGAAGAAAAATCAGTCGCAGGGTGGGAGGGGAGAAAGTCACTCGCAGGGTGGGAGGGGAGAAAGTCACTCACAGGGAGGGAGGGGAGAAAGTCACTCGCAGGGTGGGAGGGGAGAAAGTCACTCGCAGAGAGTTAGGGGAGAAAGTCACTCGCAGAGAGGGAGGAGAGAAAGTCATCCGCAGGGAAAGAGGGGAGAATGTCACTCGCAGGGTGAGAGGGGAGAAAGTCACTCGCAGGGTGGGAGGGGAGAAAGTCACTCGTAGGGTGGGAGGGGAGAAAGTCACTCGCAGAGAGGGAGGGGAGAAAGTCACTCGCAGGGTGCGAGGGGAGAAAGTCACTCGCAGAGAGGGAGGGGAGAAAGTCATTCGCAGGGAAAGAGGGGAGAATGTCACTCGCAGGGTGAGAGGGGAGAAAATCACTCGCAGGGTGGAAGGGGAGAAAGTCACTCGCAGGGTGGGAGGGGAGAAAGTCACTCGCCGGGTGGGGGGGGAGAAAGTCACTCGCAGGGTGGGAGGGGAGAAAGTCACTCGTAGGGTGGGAGGGGAGAAAGTCACTCGCAGAGAGGGAGGGGAGAAAGTCACTCGCAGGGAGCGAGGGGAGAAAGTCACTCGCAGAGAGGGAGGGGAGAAAGTCATTCGCAGGGAAAGAGGGGAGAATGTCACTCGCAGGGTGAGAGGCGAGAAAATCACTCGCAGGGTGGAAGGGGAGAAAGTCACTCGCAGGGTGGGAGGGGAGAAAGTCACTCGCAGGGAGAGAGGGGAGAAAGTCACTCGCAGGGTGGGAGGGGAGAAAGTCACTAGCAGGGAGGGAGGGGAGAAAGACACTCGCAGGGTGGGAGGGGAGAAAGTCACTCGCAGGGTGGGAGGGGAGAAAGTCACTCACAGTGAGGGAGGGGAGAAGTCACTCGCAGGGTGGGAGGCGAGAAAGTCACTCGCAGGGTGGGAGGGGAGAAACTCACTCGCAGGGTGGGAGGGGAGAAAGTCACTCGCAGGGTGGGAGGGGAGAAAGTCACTCGCAGGGTGGCAGGGGAGAAAGTCACTCGCAGGGAGGGAGGGGAGAAAGTCACTCGCAGGGTGGGAGGGGAGAAAGTCACTCGCAGGGTGGGAGGGGAGAAAGTCACTCACAGGGAGGGAGGGGAGAAAGTCACTCGCAGGGTGGGAGGGGAGAAAGTCACTCGCAGAGAGTTAGGGGAGAAAGTCACTCGCAGAGAGGGAGGAGAGAAAGTCATCCGCAGGGAAAGAGGGGAGAATGTCACTCGCAGGGTGAGAGGGGAGAAAGTCACTCGCAGGGTGGGAGGGGAGAAAGTCACTCGCAGGGGGGGAGGGGAGAAAGTCACTGGCAGGGTGGGAGGGGAGAAAGTCACTCGCAGGGAGGAAGGGAAGAAAGTCACTCGCAGGGTGTGAGGGGAGAAAGTCACTCGCAGGTTGGGAGGGGAGAAAGTCACTGGCTGGGTGGGAGGGGAGAAAGTCACTCGCAGGGTGGGAGGGGAGAAAGTCACTCGCTGAGAGGGAGGGGAGAAAGTCACTCGCAGGGTGGGAGGGGAGAAAGTCACTCGCAGGGAGGGAGGGGAGAAAGTCACTCGCAGGGTGGGAGGGGAGAAAGTCACTCGCAGGGAGGGAGGGGAGAAAGTCACTCGCAGAGAGGGAGGGGAGAAAGTCATTCGCAGGGAAAAAGGGAAGAATGTCACTCGCAGGGTGAGAGGGGAGACAGTCACTCGCAGGGTGGAAGGGGAGAAAGTCACTCGGAGGGTAGGAAGGGAGAAAGTCACTCGCAGGATGGGAGGGGAGAAAGTCACTCGCAGGGTGGGATGGGAGAAAGTCGCTCGCAGGGTGGGAGGGGAGAACGTCACTCGCAGGGAGGGAGGGGAGAAAGTCACTCGCAGGGTGGGAGGGGAGAAAGTCACTCGCAGAGAGTTAGGGGAGAAAGTCACTCGCAGAGAGGGAGGAGAGAAAGTCATCCGCAGGGAAAGAGGGGAGAATGTCACTCGCAGGGTGAGAGGGGAGAAAGTCACTCGCAGGGTGGAAGGGGAGAAAGTCACTCGCAGGGTGGGAGGGGAGAAAGTCACTTGCAGGGTGGGAGGGGAGAAAGTCACTCGCAGGGAGGAAGGGAAGAAAGTCACTCGCAGGGTGGGAGGGGAGAAAGTCATTCGCAGGGAAAGAGGGGAGATTGTCACTCGCAGGGTGGGAGGGGAGAAAGTCACTCGCTGAGAGGGAGGGGAGAAAGTCACTCGCAGGGTGGGAGGGGAGAAAGTCACTGGCTGGGTGGGTGGGGTGAAAGTCACTCGCAGGGTGGGAGGGGAGAAAGTCACTCGCAGGTAGGGAGGGGAGAAAGTCACTCGCAGAGAGGGAGGGGAGAAACTCATTCGCAGGGAAAAAGGGAAGAATGTCACTCGCAGGGTGAGAGGGGAGACAGTCACTCGCAGGGTGGAAGGGGAGAAAGTCACTCGGAGGGTAGGAAGGGAGAAAGTCACTCGCAGGATGGGAGGGGAGAAAGTCACTCGCAGGGTGGGAGGGGAGAAAGTCGCTCGCAGGGTGGGAGGGGAGAACGTCACTTGCAGGGAGGGAGGGGAGAAAGTCACTCGCAGGGTGGGAGGGGAGAAAGTCACTCGCAGCGTGGGAGGGGAGAAAGTCACTCGCACGGTGGGAGTCGAGAAAATCACTCGCAGGGTGGGAGGGGAGAAAGTCACTCGCAGGGTGGGAGGGGAGAAAGTCACTCGCAGGGTGAGAGGGGAGAAAATCACTCGCAGGGTGGGCGCGGAGAAAGTCACTCGGAGGGTGGGTGGGGCGAAAGTCACGCGCTGGGTGGGTGGGGAGAAAGCCACTCGTAGGGTGGAAGGGGAGAAAGTCACTCGCAAGGAAAGAGAGGGGAAAATCACTCGCAGGGAGGGAGGGAAGAAAGTCACTCGCAGGGTGGGAGGGTAGAAAGTCACTTGCAGGGTGGGAGGGGAGAAAGTCACTTGGAGGGTGGGAGAGGAGAAAGTCACTCGCAGAGTGGGAGGGGAGAAAGTCACTCGCAGGGTGGGAGGGGAGAAAGTCACTCGCAGGGTGGGAGAGGAGAAAGTCACTCGCAGGATGGGAGGGAAGAAAGTCACTTGCAGGGTGGGAGGGGAGAAAGTCACTCGCAGGGTGGGAGGGGAGAATGTCACTCGCAGGGTGGGAGACGAGAAAGTCACTCGCAGGGTGGGAGGGAAGAAAGTCACTATCAGGATGAGAGGGGAGAAAGTCACTCGCAGGGTGGGAGGGGAGAAAGTCACTAGTAGGATGGGAGGGGAGAAAGTCACTCGCAGGGTGGGAGGGGAGAAAGCCACTTGCAGGGTGGGAGAGGAGAAAGTCACTCGCAGGGTGGGAGAGGAGAAAGTCACTCGCAGGGTGGGAGGGGAGAGAGTCACTCGCAGGGTGAGAGGGGAGAAAGTCACTCGCAGGGTGCGAGGGGAGAAAGTCACTCGCAGGATGGGAGGGTAGAAAGTCACTCGCAGGGTGGGAGGGGAGAAAGTCACTCGCAGGGTGGGAGGGGAGAAAGTCACTCGCAGGGTGGGAGGGGAGAAAGTCACTCGCAGGGTGGGAGAGGAGAAAGTCACTCGCAGGGTGGGAGGGGAGAAAGTCACTCGCAGGGTGGGAGGGGAGAAAGTCACTCGCAGGGTGGGAGGGGAGAAAGTCACTCGCAGGGTGGGAGGGGAGAAAGTCACTCGCATGGTGAGAGGGGAGAAAGTCACTCGTTTGGTGAGAGGGGAGAAAGTCACTCGCAGGGTGGGAGAGGAGAAAGTCACTCGCAGGGTGGGAAGAAAGTCACTCTCTGGATGCGAGGGGAGAAAGTCACTCGCAGGGTGGGAGGGGAGAAAGTCACTCGCAGGGTGGGAGGGGAGAAAGCCACTCGCAGGGTTGGAGGGGAGAAACGCACTCGCAGAGAGGGAGGGGAGAAAGTCATTCGCAGGGAAAGAGGGGAGATTGTAACTCGCAGGGTGGGAGGGGAGAAAGTCACTCGCAGGGTGGGAGAGGAGAAAGTCACTCGCAGGGTGGGAAGAAAGAGAGTCACTCGCAGGGTGGAAGGGGAGAAAGTCACACGCAGGGTGGGAGGGGAGAAAGTCACTTGCAGGGTGGGAGGGGAGAAAGTCACTCGCAGGGTGGGAGGGGAGAAAGTCACTCGGAGGGAGGGAGGGAGTGGAGAAAGTCACTCGCAGAGAGGGAGGGGAGAAAGTAATTCGCAGGGAAAGAGGGGAGATTGTCACTCGCAGGGTGGGAGGGGAGAAAGTCACTCGCAGGGTGGGAGAGGAGAAAGTCACTCGCAGGGTGGGAAGAAAGAGAGTCACTCGCAGGGTGCGAGGGTAGAAAGTCACTCGCAGGATGGGAGGGGAGAATGTCACTCGCAGGGTGGGAGGGGAGAAAGCCACTCGCAGGGTGGGAGGGGAGAAAGTCACTCGCAGAGAGGGAGGGGAGAAAGTCATTCGCAGGGTGGGAGAGGAGAAAGTCACTCGCAGGGTGGGAAGAAAGAGAGTCACTCGCAGGGTGCGAGGGGAGGAAGTCACTCGCAGGGTGGGAGGGGAGAAAGTCACTCGCAGGGTGGGAGGGGAGGAAGTCACTCGCAGGGTGGGAGGGGAGAAAGTCACTCGCAGGGTGGGAGGGGAGGAAGTCACTCGCAGGGTGGGAGGGGAGAAAGTCACTCGCAAGGTGGGAGGGGAGGAAGTCACTCGCAGGGTGGGAGGGGAGAAAGTCACTCGCAGTGTGCGAGGGGGGAGAAAGTCACTCGCAGGGTGGGAGGGGAGGAAGTCACTCGCAGGGTGGGAGGGGAGGAAGTCACTCGCAGGGTGGGAGGGGAGGAAGTCACTCGCAGGGAGGAAGTCACTCGCAGGGTGGGAGGGGAGGAAGTCACTCGCAGGGTGGGAGGGGAGGAAGTCACTCGCAGTGTGCGAGGGGAGAAAGTCACTCGCAGGGTGGGAGGGGAGGAAGTCACTCGCAGGGTGGGAGGGGAGAAAGTCACTCGCAGGGTGGGAGGGGAGAAAGTCACTCGCAGGGAGGGAGGGGAGAAAGTCACTCGCAGGGTGGGAGGGGAGAAAGTCACTCGCAGGGTGGGAGGGGAGGAAGTCACTCGCAGGGTGGGAGGGAAGGAAGTCACTCGCAGGGTGGGAGGGGAGGAGAGGAAGTCACTCCCACTGAACCACATTCACCTGCGTTGCTCTATTGTCGTGGCCAAAAAAAAAAAATCACTGTCATCTTTGTTCCGAGAAAACGTACGTAGGAAAAAAAAAGAAGAGTCATTAGTGATGAGCAGTGACCCACAGTGAAAATAGTGCGTATAATGACAACATTATAAATGAAAGAGATTAAAGCAGTTCTGGCTTGATTGCCTGTATGCAAATGATCTTGCAGCTGGCGCTCGGGCTGGCTTTCCAGCTGCCCATTATAAACAAGCAATTAAACCAGTGATTTTGTTTTTTATACCAGCTGCTTATCCTTACACACACACACACACACACACACACACACACACACATATATATATATATATATATATATATATACTGATCTCTGGCTGAAGGAGACTCGAACCTATAGGACAATACGCAGTGCTTTATCTATATATATATATCCAAGGCAGCCAGCTTTCAGGGAGAATATATATGCATGCATCATATATATATTAAGCACTGATCTCTGGCTGAAGGAGACTCGAACCTACGAACCTTAGGACAAGGTACGCAGTGCTTTACCAATCTACCCACACTGGACCAATACCTTGGCGTGTAGCATGAGCTACACGTTTGATCCAAGGCAGTCAGCGTACCTTGTCCTAAGGTTCGTAGGTTCGAGTCTCCTTCAGCCAGGGATCAGTGTACCTTTTGTGTATAATTCAGCAGAGATCAGTGTTTTTGTATATTTCGCTGCTCTCGCGAATTCCTTGTATATATATATATATATATATATATATATATATATATATATATATATATATATATATATATATATATATATATATATATATATATTATTGTGCACACGAACAAGTGGTACTGATCAATAACAACACTGCGACTAGCCAAGGACTCGAACCCATGCTGCTTTGGCCTGCCTCATGGTGGGCAAAAACTCATAAGAACATAAGAAACATAAGAAAGAAGGAACACTGCAGCAGGCCTACTGACCCATGCAGAGCAGGTCCATGTCCCCTCCCCCCCCGGATTAGCCCAATGACCCACCAAGTCTGGTCACCTCCACTCAAGGATGGAGCACGGCACCAGACCCAGCAGCACAAGCTAGTCAGGTCCAACTCACACCCACCCACACCCACTCATGTATTTATCTAACCTATTTTTAAAACTACACAACTTTTTAGCCTTAATAACTGTACTCGGGAGTTTGTTCCACTCATCCACAACTCTATTACCAAACCAGTGCTTTCCTATATCCTTCCTGAATCTGAATTTTTCCAACTTGAAACCATTGCTGCGAGTCCTGTCTTGGCTCAAAATTTTCAGCACGCTATTTACATCTCCTTTATTTATTCCTGTTTTCCATTTATACACCTCGATCATATACCCCGTGTCCGGGGCCCAAAACTGTTCAACAGCCTCCCATCAAGCATTAGGGGAATTGCCAATAAACCCCTGGCTGCCTTCAAGAGAGAGCTGGACAGATACCTAAAGTCAGTGCCGGATCAGCCGGGCTGTGGCTCGTACGTTGGACTGCGTAGGCCAGCAGTAACAGCCTAGTTGATTAGGCCCTGATCCATCGGGAGGCCTGGTCATGGACCGGGCCGCGGGGGCGTTGATCCCCGGAATAACCTCCAGGTAACCCCCCTAATTCTACGCCTTAGGAGAGAGTGCAGATTCAGGGCCCTCAGTCTATCATCATAGAGAAGATTTCTGATACATGGGATCATCTTTGTCATCCTCCTCTGTACGTTTTCCAGAGCATTTATATCCATTCTGTAATAAGGTGACCAGAACTGAGCAGCATAGTCTGAATGAGGCCTAGCCAAAGATATATAGAGTTGAAGAACAACCTGAGGACTTCTATTATTTATACTTCTAGATATGAAGCCAAGTATTCCGTTAGCTTTACTGCGAACACTAGTGCACTCTTGTCTTGGTTTTAGATTACTGCTAACCAGAATTCCTAAATCCTTTTCGCAATCAGTAGTATTAAGATCTACATTATTTAGTTTATATGTCGCATGGGTATTTTTCTGTCCAACATTTAGAACTTTGCATTTGTTTATATTAAACTGCATCTGCCACTTCTCCTACCATTGCATCAGTCTATTCAAATCATCCTGGAGTGCTCTAGTGTCTTCATTAGAATGAATTGGTCGGCCTATTTTGGTGTTGTCAGCAAATTTGCTTATGTCGCTATTTATTCCCTCATCTATGTTGTTTATGTAAATTGTGAACAACAACAGGCCCAACACTGACCCCTGAGGAACACCGCTTGTGACGTGCCCCCATTCTGATTACTCCCCATTTATGCAAACTCTCTGCTGCCTATTTGTCAGCCATGCCTCTACCCAGGAAAAAATTTCTCCTCCTATTCTGTGTGCCTTAAGTTTCCTCAATAGCCTCTGATGTGGAATTCTATCGAAAGCCTTACTGAAGTCCATATACACAATATCATATTCATTACCATGATCTACCTCCTCAAACACCTTAGTGAAAAATGTTAGTAAATTCGTAAGACAGGAACGCCCCTTTGTAAAACCGTGTTGAGATTCATTAATCAATCTGTGCCTATCCAGATGGCTACGAATTGCTTCGGAAATTATTGATTCCATAAATTTTCCCACAATGGAGGTAAGGCTTACTGGTCTATAGTTCGAAGCTAAGGACCTGTCACCTGCCTTGTAAATAGGTATTACATTTGCCATTTTCCACTTATCAGGCACTATGCCAGTTTGTAGTGATATGTTAAAAAGATTAGCCAAAGGTATGCTAAGTTGCTCTTTACATTCCTTTAACACCCTTGCAAACAGTTCATCAGGACCTAGAGATTTGTTAGGTTTTAGTTTCTCTGTTTGTCTGAGGACCATATCACTAGTTACCGCAATCGTGCATAGTTTATTATCATCCTGTTCTACATAATCTATTATTTCAGGAATATCGCTAGTATTTTCCTGGGTGAAAACTGAGAGGAAGTAGGTATTGAGAATTTCACACATACCCTTATCACTGTCAGTGATCTGACCAGAGTTACTCTTAAGTGGGCCAATCTTGTCCCTAATCTTACTTCTGTATACCTGAAAGAACCCTTTTGGGTTAGTCTTCGAATCTGTTGCGGCCTTAGCCTCATAATTCCTTTTTGCTTTTCTTATTCTGTTCTTTATTTCTCGTTTTAACTGAATATATTGATTTCTTAACTGCCCATCCCCTCTTTTGCATTTTTATTAATTTTATTTTGTGTGCAATATAGCATTTCTTGATGCAGTGCATTTTTTTTCTGTGATTTTGGCACTATTCCATACTCTGATATCTTTGCTGTGTCAACCTCCCTTGGTGCAAGTGAATTACCTTTTTTTGTATTCCAAATTGCAACTGCCAGGACCTGTAACCTTTTTCTGCGTGTTGAGAAAGCTTGCAGCACAGTTTAGTGTTGTGTAACACCTGATTTATTTTGAATTTTGTGCAATTTTTTTCTACCAGTGTTTACAGTCCAACTCCTTTTTCATAAATTTTGTTGCCAGTCTCCTGGTGCAATTATTAAATACTCTTAGCATCATTTTGTGTACTCCCCTGTAGTTCATTCACTCGCATACATCTCTTATTTTGTGTTTCAGAGTGTACCACTATTTTTGTTGTTGTTGTTGTTGTTGTTGTTTTGCTAAAATTATTTCCATCACTAAGCAGTTTACCTAGTACCGTGGTGCTGTGTTCTCTCTGACTCCGTGTTGAATTGTAGCCAATGCATACCATTTCTTGCTCTGACCTGTTTACCCTCTTCGTGACCTATTTTGTGCTTGAAAAATTGACGTCATGGCTAAGACACACAGTGGCCGTACCGCTAGTCCAGTTCCTGCTGGCGCTGGCAATGGTGCCTCAGCCGGCGTGACCATGCCGTGGGAGCGCGATGCTTCCCTGACAGTCGGTCAAGTCGTGGCTCACTTCTCGACCGCTAGTGGGTCGGCTAACCGTCCATACCCGACCCTTCTTTTTGACGGTCGTTCGAATAGGTTAGAGCCATGGCTGCAATCAGTCGAGACGACTGTTAAGGCCCAATTTGATAGTCCCACGGACATTCGTGCTGCTGTTGCAGCAGTGGATCTCACCCGGGATGATAGAGGCGCCTTTGTGCAACTCGATCGCGTTTGTGAGATTCAGTCTTTGGTTAAGCTTAAGGAGGAATTTAGGCGCTATTTTCGGCGTAGTCTCCAACGCCATTACCTTGAGATCTTGACCAGCGTCTTGGCCGAATGTCAGTACAGGCACGAGAGCCCCCTGGCTTGCATTTGCCGGTTTGAGCAAGCCGCCAAAGATTTTACTGATGCCATACGTTCCACTAAGTGGGTGATGGGTGATGACAGTATCAAGGCTAAAGACATCGTCCCCATGCTAGCTGTAGGCATCATGCAGAGGGATGCCCCCCTAATGCTGTTGATGCGCTAGGACTCGGCCCTGAGCACGCAGTCCTGGGTGCATATGATGTCATTGACGCAATCAAGCCGCCTGCCGAGAAAGGCAAGGTTTGTCGCTCTGCAGACGATCCTATGCCCGTCCTTCTGGCACTGTCCACAGTGATCCCGCGAGCGCAGCCGGAAGTCACTTTCGCCGCCGCTGTCAGACAGCCAGCCCTCAAAGTTTCCAACCCCAGTCCCACTAACACTCGCCCGAGTAAAAATAGCGACTAGAGTAACAACAGTCAGTCCCATACAAAGAAGCCGTCGCCGACTTCCAGGACCAAGGCAAAACGTCGCCAGCACACACCACCTCCAGCATCACCTGCTAGGCACGTGGTGACTTGTTTCAACTGTGGCAAACGCGGGCACTACCGATCTGAATGTTACAAACCTAAGTCCCCGCGAGGTAACCGTTACCATCCCCACACTCAGTATCAAGGTAACCGTCACCGTCCCCATGCTCAGTCTCGTGAGGGAGTCTGTATGTACCACAACACTTCCAGTCATACCTCTAATGAGTGTAACAAGCTGCGAAGTATTCTGTCAGCACAGCAGAGCAAGCAGTCGCCGCGCAATGCACGTGCTAGTAGAAGCCCTTCCACTAGTTCGGGGGAAGAGGCGCGTCCAAGAAATCAGCGAAAGACATAGTAACCCTGTCGGAGTCGCTGTATTCCGTCCCTGTCCACAATGCGTTCGCCACCCTGGGCAGTGATATGCTTGCCGACAGTGAGGAAACAGTGTCTCGACGTTGTTGCCGAGACTCGTACCGTACCTTCCAGGTCGAGCCTCGTCAACAAGCGTCGAGCCTCAAGCAGCTGTGACTCTGGGGATTTCGTCGGCCTGTCATGCCTTCATGTTTGGTATGACAACCCATATGGACCACTCATCAAGTCCACTGTCCACCATAAGCTTGTCCAGCTTTTCCTAGATACAGGTTCGGTGGTTAACATCGTCCGCTCCACTCTTTTCCGAGACATTGGCCTTCACGTGGCCATGTTGACAGAGCTGTCTGTCATTCAGACCTTGAGAGGAGTCTCAGGTAGTCCGCTGACGGTTCGTGGTCGTACAACGTTAGAATTTGTGGTCCAGGGTCACAAGCTGTCCGCAAAATTCTTAGTCGTAGATAATATTGTTTTCCCTGGTGACCTGCTTATAGGGTTCAAAACCATGGCAGACCTTAGGATCCACTTAGATCCAGCTGAGTGGAAAGCGGAATTCAATGGAGTGGATGTGCCCTTTTGGGGCGTGCGCTTAGGATCCACTACATGCTACTCTGTTTCAGAGTATGCACAGTGCCTGGAATCGTTGGAAACTGGTGGTTTCCGTGGCACATTTTCCCCGGGGTCGGTCTCTTGTCCTGATTGACCTCATAGTAGAGCTCGTTGCCCATCACCTCCTGGCCATCAGTGAAACCCAGTCTGGGGATGCCCAGTCTAACCTTCACTCTAACTCAGCACTGTTGTAGAGAACAGCAGTTGTCAAGCCGCAGTATCCCTGTCGGCAGGCAACTGTCTGACTTGTGTCATGACATCAGCGAGCAGAGTTACTGCTTGTACAAAGTATGACGTCACCTTGTCAGCTAACTCGCTCACTCCTGTTACTGTGTACATGAGCAGAGCTTTTGAAGGAGACCATGTGCTTGTTGACAACGACACGTGCCGAGTCAAGGGCCTCTCCCTTGAACTATCCTTGCACAGAGTGCAACGTGGTAAGTTGCAAGTTCTTGTTGTCAACATGCACAGTCAAGAATTTCCCCTTTGGAAGAATACCTCACTTGTCGATCTTGTCAGATTCCCTCTCCCGGTGAGAGTGGAGGGTGAAGCCCCAGCTGACTTCCTCGTAAGTGCAGTTCTCCCAGGCTAGTCTGCTGCTGACTCTTCCAACACCCGGCAAGTGTAGGAAGATGATCTAGCTTTGACAGACTATCCTGAAGAGGTCCCAAAACTTCTCCAGGTTCTCAATCATGCATGTTCTGCAGTCGCACTAGATGGTGAGTCGATGGGTTTGACCCCACTGATCTCTCATCGTATTCTACTTGACAAAGGTACTAAACCCAGTTATGTACCTGCGTATCACCTGCCACATGTGCAAAGAGTCTTCGCCAAAGAACTCATTACACGGATGCTCCGTGATGGAGTTATTGAGGAGTCCACTTCCCCATGGAATGCTCCTCTCATTCTGGTCCCCAAGAAAGACGGAACCTGGCGCCCTGTTATCGATTACAGGAAACTGAATGCATGTACAATCCCAGACCGCTTTCCGTTGCCAGTTCTGAACAACCTGTTGCAGAACATCGGTGATAATAAGGTCTTTTCAACTCTTGATCTTCTTCAAGGGTTCTGGCAGAACCCCCTCGATGATGAGAGCAAAGAGTTGACAGCTTTCTTTACGCCAACTGGTCATTACCAGCTCAGGAGGATGCCCTTCGGCTTGTGCGGAAGCCCAATCACGTTTAGTCGTTTGATGATGACAATTTTCCGTACCCTCCTAGGTGGTTGGCTCATGGTCTACCTAGATGATCTCATAGTCATGTCGCAAGATGTCCCGACACATCTCGAGAAACTTGACAGGGTATTGGACAGGCTAGCTCAGGCAAACCTTAAGGTAAAGCTCTCCAAATGTCATTTCCTCCGGAAGGAAATAAAATTTCTGGGTCACGTAGTGACTCAGAATGGCATAAAGACGGACGATGACGAGTCTAAAATCTCGGCCGTGCAGAAATTCCCCAGACCCATGACGGCGGGTGCAATCCGGTCCTTCATAGGCGTGGCAGGTTTCTACCACACCTTTATCATAGGTTTCTCCACCATTGCTGCACCCCTGACACGCTTACTCAAGAAGGATGCCCCTTTTGAGTGGACATGTGATCAAGAACGAGCGTTTGTCACTATCAAGAACAAGTTAACATCAGCCCCAACCCTTAGATTCCCTGATTTCACCAAGGCATTTACCTTGACGACTGATGCCAGCAAAGTTGGCATCGGTGCAGTCTTGTCACAGGAATCTAATGGTAATCAACAGCCTATTGCCTATGCTAGCTGTGTCCTTACTAAAGTGGAAGTCAATTATTCAGTGACAGAGCTAGAAGCTTTAGCCATTGTATGGGCTTTGAGTCATTTTTGGGATATCATCTACCATTATCCTATCAAGATTTACACAGATCATCTGCCTTTATTGGCCCTCTTTGCTAATAAGAACCTCTCGGGAAAGCATGCTCGGTGGTCGCTCACGTTCAAAGACTACAACCCTGAAATTTGCTATGTCCCAGGTAAGCAAAATGTTGTAGCTGATGCCCTGTCGAGGCATAAAGCATTCGTGAGTGTCGACAACTCGTTCTCTGTGGAGGATCTTGAGAGAGCTCAACTACAGGACCCTGTGTGGTCTCCAGTTCTTCGTTTCCTGACCAAG
Source organism: Cherax quadricarinatus (assembly GCF_038502225.1). Lineage (NCBI taxonomy): Eukaryota > Metazoa > Arthropoda > Malacostraca > Decapoda > Parastacidae > Cherax > Cherax quadricarinatus. The sequence continues at coordinate 31,310,291 of NC_091312.1, forward strand.
GAGGACGTTGACTTACAGGTCAAGTCTCCCGTTCCACTGAAGGATTTGGTGGTCAACCAAGGAGTACTGTGCCGTGTTGCACAGCTGGTGGACCCTGGCAGAACCATATACCAACTGGTGATACCAGAGTCCATGATACCAGCTACTCTTGGGTTGATCCACGATGTCCCAGGTGTAGCACACCCCGGGAAGGACCGCAGTATCAAACAGGCACGAATGAAATATTTCTGGCCTAAGATGGCAGCGGACATTGCCAAGTATGTACATAAGTGTGTTGTTTGCCTACAGCACAAGGGTACCGTTACAGGTCCTAACCCCATTCTAAAGTATCCCATTACAAAGGAGCCCTGGGAGAGAACTTCTGTCGACCTGTTGACGAACTTCTCGACCCCAGAGAAGGGAAATAAGCACCTGCTTGTAATGGTAGATAACTTGACGCGGTACAGTGAATTAGTACCCATTTCTGATAAAACTGCCGAAACGGTTGCTAATGCTTTCCGTGAGCATGTCGTTCTCCGTCATACCTGCCCACGTGTCCTTCTGTCAGACAATGGGTCTGAGTTCATAAATGCCAAAATGCAGGATCTTTGCTCCAGATTTAACATTCACCAGCGCCAGTAGCTCCACGCCACCCTGCGAGTAATGGTCTTGCTTTATTATTATTATTATTAAAGATTAGCTGGTATTCTCCCGGCCCGGGCCTTTTCCAAGTGGTGGCCCGGCCTTGGCTCCCTCTTTAGGGAGTGTCTGAGACTTAAGTCTCCCATGGGAGGAGGCACAAGTACCTCCTCATCTTTGGGACCAACTGTCCCCAGGCCTAGCCACAAGCTAGGCCTCTCTGGTCTGCCATCCCCGCCCCAAGGGAGCAAATGGGAATGACAGTCTTATGAGCTAAAGGCTCGGGCTCAGGCACCTACCCTACCCTAGAAGGGTTAGGCATGGTATCGATAATGGTCTTGCTGAACGTACAAATCGCAAAGTCCTGGAAGTGCTCAGGGTAACCATTAACCCAAGTTGTACTACATGGGATGAGGCTATCCCAGATGTTCAGTGTACATTAAACTCCTCCCTCAACAGCTTGATCGGTGAGACACCTCATTTCTCTTTGTATGGCTATGACAAGCGCTTACCATACGAAATTCTGTTTGCTCCACCTAGACCTACTTACGATACTGATAACCCCAGTGTAGTAAAGATGTGGACAACGCAGCTTGTCTTCCAGCAGGTATGAAAGAACCTTATGAAAGCTACTGATAGGTTCACGTCTGAGCGCAATGCCCTCGCCAAGGAAAGCAAAGTGGAACCAGGTTGTAAAGTTATGTTGCTCAACCCAGCGCAGACCCCAGGTATGCACAAACTTGTCCCAAAATTCGTGGGTCCTTACCGTGTCCTCCGACAGCTCCATGGCAATAAGTTCGAGGTGAGGGAGATTGCTGCTGGAACTATCAAAGAAGCCCACCTTGATCACATGAAGTATGTGGACCATGTGCAGGCCGAAGCAGAGCTGGAGTCGTGTGCGTTGCAATGCCACAATCAGACCAATGCTAGGGACAACCTGTCTACTCCTTCTCCCACTACTACTGTTACTGAAGATGGCCCAGTAAGGCTCCATACTTATGGCCTGCGACCCAGGACAACAGTACATTTCTGTGACATTGGCGTATCTACTGGCTTGTCTGACTCCTACGCTAGTTTTGCTAATTGTTTGCTTGCAGAAATGGGTATAAATGCGCACACATTATATAGCTAGTTGATAATAGAGTCAGGGTGGACAACATCATGTAATTATGTAAATACTTTTAGAAGGGTACCCAGAGTATAATGAATTCCATGGATATAATATTATTGCACCCAGTGTCTTTTAAAAGCCTGTATTATGGTCAGGGCAGTGCTGCCCTCTGAGTCACATGTCACACCTTAGGAAATGCTACTGTCAGTCATTGTTTGCAGATATGAGGGTGCAACAGCATTGTAGACGAGTGGTCAACTGATGTTCAGCCCTGCGGACAACCTGTATATAGAAGATTTTAGTTCCAGTGCTGACGTCTCCGGACTCTCTCCTCAATGAAGCAGCGCGGGCAAGCCAGTTTTCTCTTCCCCTGGATGGGAAAGTTTTTTTTTTGCCTGTTGCATTTTTATGTCCATTTTTGATTTACAAGTGAGCGAAAGCCAGTCCCTCTCTGGGGTAGCTAGTGTAAGTAATTCCTTTGCACCTACGGGCCCACCAGGTGCGTGGCCGAGCAAATGTAGACAGCCTGTAGTGTCAAAACAGACAACCTATGCCATCTGCCAGCTTAGTTCATATTTCGTGGCATTTAAGTGCTGCCCTCTGTAGGCTCACCCAGGTCAGTGGGAGGCTGGGCCCATTCGCCCTCACTCCCTGGTCGACCGACTTGATAGGCACAAATACTCCCCCTCCACGCACTGGCTAGCGGTCATTCCCTCACATTGCCCGTTGTGTACTCACTCCTATCCAATTAAAGCCAAACTAGTCCACGGCCGTATCATTGCTACCTATGCTACCTCCATCGGCACTAAACCGCTGTTCAAGAGCAAGAACAGTAATAACAGAAGACTGCAGATGGAGTACAGTCTAGGGGGCCAGAGACTACAAACCTCACTCAAGGAAAAAGATCTTGGGGTGAGTATAACACCAGGTACATCTCCTGAAGCGCACATCAACCAAATAATGGCTGCAGCATATGGGCGCCTAGCAAACCTCAGAGCAGCATTCCAACATCTTAATAAGGAATCGTTCACGACCCTGTACACTGTGTACGTTAGGCCCACATTGGAGTATGCGGCACCAGTTTGGAACCCACACCTAGCCAAGCACGCAAAGAAACTAGAGAAAGTGCAAAGGTTTGCAACAAGACTAGTCCCAGAGCTAAGAGGTATGTCCTACGAGGAGGTTAAGGGAAATCAACCTGACGACACTGGAGGACAGGAGAGATAGGGGGGACATGATAATGACATACAAAATACTGAGAGGAATTGACATGATGTTCCAGAGATTGGACACAGTAACAAGGGGACACAGTTGGAAGTCGAAGACACAGATGAATCACAGGGATGTTAGGAAGTATTTCTTCAGCCACAGAGTAGTCAGGAAGTGGAATAGTTTGGGAAGCGATGTAGTGGAGGCAGGATCCATACATAGCTTTAAGCAGAGGTATGATAATGCTCACGGTTCAGGGAGAGTGACCTAGTAGCGACCAGTGAAGAGGCGGGGCCAGGAGCTCGGACTCGACCCTTGCAACCTCAACTTGGTGAGTACAACTAGGTGAGTACACACACACAGCTGACAAATGCAGACGTGGCGGCACAAGGGTCCGAGAACTTTAGTGTTTTTAAGGCACGCAGTAACTGCTAGCAGTAATCAGTGGTAGCGACAACGTGATAACCAAAGTGATAACCAAAGTTATTAGTTAAAAAAATGTCAAGAGGAAACCTGAAATCATCAAAATTTTTAAGTGCCAAACCATTAGGGGCCTAGTAGGCACCTGTTGCCACACAGATTCAAATATACAAAGATCAAAGCGAGTGTGAAAGTGAAAGTTGGTGTTCAAGAATTATGAGAGATTGGTTAACAAGTGAAATGTGGGGCAGCATACAGTGAGAGTAAAAAAGTTAATAAGTAAAGAGAGAAAAGAAAAAATATATAACTGGGGAAGGTGGCAGGAGTAGGCCTCCATAACAGGTTGTGTGCCATTATAAATATAAAGTGTAGCTCACCGAATGTGAAGTGTATTCTATCATAAGTGAAAAGTGAAAACATTTGAGGAACGCGGGATGCATGAGCATATATGGTTATAAATATCACGGGTGATGGATTTTCAAAATAGTGATACAAGGCCTTCATGTAGGACAACTACGTCATCAGCAACTGGCAACCTGTCATCGCCCCGCTGCCAGCGCAAGTACTTCTCACCTATTGTGGTTGTATGTTGTTAGATTCTGGTCTCTGCATCACTGCTAGATACTGGTCACTCACTCCTGCAAGCTATTACCAGAATTAGAGTAGAAACAGCATAGATAAGGTGGAGATAGGTTTGTTGAGAGCGTGAGGAGAGGGAAGCTGCCTAGTGAGGGGTAACGTTAGACACACGCACACACGCACACAAGTGTGTGTGTGTGTGTGTGTGTGTGTGTGTGTGTGTGTGTGTGTGTGTGTGTGTGTGTGTGTAGAAGTTGAGAGAGGCTAAGTTTTAGAACCTAGTATTACTTTCCGTATTTTATAAGTAGAATTGATAAGTGTTAGAATTACTATTGGTAAGCTTTAGAATTACTTGTATTACTACTGGTATTTGTTAGCAGTATGAATAATTAGAAGTGAGGGCACACACACACACATTTAAAAGGATGGAACAAGAGAGGGAGAGAAAATTAGGAGAGCTTTGTGCAAAAATGGAGACAGAGCTTTCTGTGAAACTGGAAAAGAGGTTGGAGAAGGAAAAGAAGAATTGGGAGGCACAAGTCAAAACTGCAGTAGCCAGGATGAGGGTCCTAGATGATGAGGTAAACAGGCTGAAGTGAGTTACAGGGGTATTGACCAGAGAAGACACAGCATATAAAACTGGGAGGCTGGACAGGAAGGAGATATGAATTATGTTAAGATCATATTATCCTGCCAGGCAGGGCCAAGGAGTGAAAGGGGAGAGCAGTGTGGCACAGATGGAGAGGGTGATAGGTCAAATGCAGAAGCACAACCATGCTACCAAGAGCTACTGGAAAAAACAAGGTAGAAAATGGCCACATACAGACAAGAACCAGAGTCACAGAGGGAAAGGCAATGGGAGGGGGAAAAGGCAAAGTCAGTGTTTATTCATGGGCTTCAGGAGAGCGAGGGAAGGACACACACTGAAAGACGACAGGCAGAAAGAAAGGAGATTGAGAACATCACAGAAATAGGTGAAGAAGACATGGACGAGAATGTAAATTTTCATAGAATAGGGGAGTACTTGAAGGGGAGAAAACGACCGATCAAGCTGATTTTCAGGACAGAAACAGTGCGGAACAGGATCCTCCAAGAGAAACCATGGTTGAAGTATTTGGCAGAGTACAAGAGGGTGTTCCTAGACAGAGACAGAACACAAACAGAATGATAGCAGCTGAGGGAGAGGACACAAAAACGAAAGGAGCTAGGAAGGGAGGCAAGGACAGAACCAGAAGAGGTCAATTAGAGCAGGGCAGAGCAACAAGAGCAAGCACACACAGAACCATCCCCAGAACCTCACAACCTATCACACCATCCAAACACTAACTACAATCCATACTCAAAGCTCCCACCCAACACTCAGCTATAGAATCCCACAGTACACTACCAGGTCCCCCACCCTCACAGGCCCCCCAAACCACAGTGTTGGAGAGGAAACTGAAGATATGGTACACAAACGCTGATGGAATAACAAATAAGTGGGATGAGTGGCACGATAGAGCCAAAGAGGCATCACCGGACATCATAGCTCTCACAGATGCCATCTTTCCAATGGGATATCAGATCCTGAGGAAAGGCAGAGGAAACAGGGGGGTGGAGGAGTGGCACTGCTGATCAAAAGCCGATGGAATTTTGATGAGCTGGAGAGAGGAGACAGTGAAGCAAGTGATTACATAGCGGGAATGCTTCAGTCTGGAGGTCCCAGGTGGTAATTGCAGTGATGTATAACCCCCCACAGAAGAGCAGGAGGCCAAGGCTAGAGTATGATGAGAGCAATATAGCGATAGTTGACACACTGGCTGCAGTGGCCAGAAGGGTTCATGTGTACATGGCAAAGCTACTGATCATGGGTGACTTTAACCACAAGGAAATCGATTGGGAGAACTTGGAGCCACATGGGGGCCAAGATACATGGAGGGCTAAGATGTTGGAGGGGTTACAGGAAAACTTCATGTACCAACACGTAAGGGACACTACAAGAGAGAGAGAGGAGAGGATGAACTTGCAAGACTGGACCTAGTATTCGCCTTGAGTAGTGCAGATATTGAGGACATCACATATGAAAGACCCCTTGGGACCAGTGATCATGTGGTTTTAAGCTTCGAATACACAGTAGATCTACAATTGGAGGGGGAAACAGCAAGGCCTGGGCAAATGAAGCCAAACTACAAGAAAGGGGACTACACAGGAATGAGGAACTTCCTGAACAGGGATCAGCGGGACAGAGAACTGGCAGGGAAGCCAGTAAATGAGATGATGGAATATGTAACAACAATATGCAAGGAAGCTGAGGAGAGGTTTGTACCCAAGGGTAACAGAAATAATGAAAAATCCAGGATGAACCCATGGTTCACCCAAAGGTGCAGGGAGGCAAAAACCAAGTGTGCTAGGGAATGGAAGAAGTATAGAAGGCAAAGGACCCAGGTGAATAAGGAGAGCAGTCATAGAGCCAGAAATGAATATGCACAGATAAGAAGGGAGGCCCAACGACAATATGAAAACGACATAGCAGCGAAAGCCAATTCTGACCCGAAGCTGTTATACAGCCACATCAGGAGGAAAACAACAGTCAAGGACTAGGTAATCAGGCTAGGGAAGGAAGGAGGAGAGACAACAAGAAACGACCATGAAGTATGTGAGGAACTCAACATGAGATTCAAAGAAGTGATCGCAGAGGAGACAGAAGGGGCTCCAGAAAGACGGAGAGGTGGGGCACACCATCAAGTGCTGGACACAGTACACTCAACCGAGGAAGAAGTGAAGAGGTTTCTGAGTGAGCTAGATGCCTCAATGGCAATTGGGCCGGATAACATCTCTCCATGGATCCTGAGAGAGGGAGCAGAGGCACTATGTGTACCCCTAACAACAATATTCAATACATGTATCGAAACAGGGAAATTGCCTGAGGCATGGAAGACAGCAAATGTAGTCCAATTTTTTTTAAAAAAGGAGACAGACATGAAGCACTAAACTACAGACCAGTGTCATTGACATGTATAGTATGCAAAGTCATGGAGAAGATTATCAGGAGAAGAGTGGTGGAACACCTAGAAAGGAATGATCTCATCAACAGCAGCCAACATGGTTTCAGGGATGGGAAATCCTGTGTCACAAACCTACTGGAGTTCTATGACATGGTGACAGCAGTAAGACAAGAGAGAGAGGGGTGGGTAGATTGCATTTTCTTGGACGTTCGACACAGTTCCACACAAGAGATTAGTGCAAAAACTGGAGGACCAGGCAGAGATAACAGGGAAGGCACTACAATGGATCAGGGAATACATGTCAGGAAGACAGAAGGGAGTCATGGTATGTGGCGAGGTGTCAGAGTGGGCGCCTGTGACCAGCGGGGTCCCACAGGAGTCAGTCCTAGGACCAGTGCTGTTTCTGGTATTTGTGAACGACATGACGGAATGAATTGACTCCGAAGTGTCCCTGTTTGCAGATGACGTGGAGTTGATGAGAAGAATTCATTCGGTCGAAGACCAGGCAGAACTACAAAGGGATCTGGACAGGCTGCAGACCTGGTCCAGCAATTGGCTCCTGGAGTTCAACCCCTCCAAGTGAAAAGTCATGAAGATTGGAGAAGGGCAAAGAAGACGGGAGACGGAGTACAGTCTAGGGGGCCAGAGACTACAAACCTCACTCAAGGAAAAAGATCTTGGGGTGAGCATAACACCGGGCACATCTCCTGAGGCGCACTTCAACCAATTTTCTGCAGCATATGGGCGCCAAGCAAACTTAAGAACAGCATTCCGACATCTTAATAAGGAATCGTTCAGGGCCATGTACACCGTGTATGTTAGGCCTGTATTGGAGTATGTAGCACCAGTTTGGAACCCATCCCTAGCCAAGCACGTAAGGCAACTAGAGAAAGTGTGAAGGTTTGCAACAAGACTAATCCCGGAGCTAAGGGGCATGCCCTACTAGGAGAGGTTAAGGGAAATCGCCTTGACGGCACTGGAGGACAGGAGCGATAGGGAGGACTTGATAACGACATATAAAATACTGGGAGGTGGACAGAGACGGGATGTTCCAGAGATGGAACACAGAAACAAGGGGTCACAGTTGGAAGATGAAGACTCAGATGTATCACAGGGATGTTAGGAAGTATTTCTTCAGACACAGTGTTGTCAGGAAGTGGAATAGCCTAGAAAGTGACGTAGTGAAGGCAGGAACCATACATAGCTTTAAGAAGAGGTTTGATAAAGCTCATGGAGCAGTGAGAGGAGGACCTAGTAGCAATGAGTGAAGAGGCGGGGCCAGGAGCTATGAATCGACCCCTGCAGCCACAAATAGGTGAGTACAAACAGGTGAAAGCAACCACCCAAGGAGGTACAACTGTATTGCCACGTGCACAGGAAATGGAAACCTGTAATTTTTTTACAAAACAATAGGATTGCTGATGTCTTTTCTGTCTCATAAATACACAAGACAACAGGTGCATTTTGCTACTTCTACTTGCACTTAGGTCACATTACACATACATGTACATGTATATGTATGAACACTCATCTGAATTTTGTTCTATTTTCTTAATAGTTCTTGTTTTTATCTATTTCCTTTCATCTTTATGGGGAAGTGGAAAAGAGTTTTTCCTTCATAAGTCATGGGTGTCGTAAGAGGCGACCAAAATGCCAGGAGCAATGGACTAGTAACCCCTTCTCTATAAATTACTAAAAATACGAAAAAAAAAATTAATTTTCGTGGATGTAATGCAGATGATAAGAGAGGCAGATGATTGCCAATTTTATGAAGGAAAAGAAGTTGAATGTTCTAGCTCTAAGCAAAGCAAAGATGAAATAGGTAGTTAAGGATCAGTTATGAAAGCAGAAGGAATGTGAATGTATAAATTCAAGGATTATGGAGAGAGAGAAAGAGAGAGAGAGAGAGAGAGAGAGAGAGAGAGAGAGAGAGAGAGAGAGAGAGAGAGAGAGAGAGAGAGAGAGAGAGAGAGAGAGAGAGAGAGAGAGAGAGAGAGAAGGGTGGAAGGAGGTAGCTGACCTTACCAGGTAATGAGTGAGGTGCAGCCGAGACTGCCCAACTCACCTCACTGAACTGCACTTCTTACCTTATTAGGAAAGATAAATAAAATGACGGGGACGGTGAAAATATTATTCCAGGTGAAGGTTTATAAACTAGAGGAGGAGGCAGTTTGGGTAAAATATAAGCAACTATTGGTAAAAAGATCGTCTAGTGAGAGTATAGGCAGTGAGACTGAAGAAGTATGGCGTAGTTTTAAGACAGTAGTTTTAGAGTTTTCAGTAGAAGTTTGTGAGTATAGGAGGGTGGGTGTGGGAGGGAAGAAGAGCAATTGGTGGAATAATGAGGTAAAGAGAGTAGTAAGATAGATAAAGTTATCATATGAGAGGTTTTCACGAACTAGAAGTGATAAAAGAAGGGAGGAGTACATGAATAGAAAAAGAGAGGTTAAGAAAGTGCTGAAGGAATGTTAAAGAGCAAATGAGAGAGAGTGGGTGAGAGGCTGGCAACAAATTTTGCTGAGAATAAGAAAAAAAAATTGGAGATTAATAAGTTGAGAAAGCCTAGGGAGCGAATGGAGTTAACAGTTAAAAATAGAAATAGAAGAGGAGAGTGATTAGATGAAGGGTTGGGATATTGGCAGGTTGGAGGGACATCTAAACAGTGATTGTATATGAGTGATGATGAAAGTGTTGAATGATGAAAGTTTTTTCTTTCTTTTGGGATTTTTCTTTCTTTTTGGGCCACCCTGTCTCGGTGGGAGACGGCCGACGTGTTGAAAAATAAAAGCCTGTTGAGTATACTTGGTAAGGTGAATGGTAGAATTATTACTGAAAAATATAAGAGTAAGACGAAGAGCAGGATCATAGACAAACAAGGAGGCTTTAGGAAGGATAGGGGGTGTGTAGACCAAGTGCTTACAGTAAAACATGTAGTTGAACAGTATTTAGATAAGGGTAAAGAGGCTTTCGTGGCATTTACGGATTTAGAAAAGGCATGTGATAGGGTGGATAAGGGAACAATGTGGCAGATATTGCAAGTGTATGGAATAGGTGGTAGGTTACTGAAAGCAACTGAGAGTTTTCTCGAGGATAGTAAGGCTTAGGTTAGCGTATGCAGGAGAGAGGGAAATTATTTCCCAGTAAATGTAGGCCTTAGACAGGGATGCCTGATGTCACCGTGGTTGTTCAATATATTTATAGATGGGGTTGTAAGAGAAGTGAATGCTCGGGTGTTGGGAAGAGGTGTGGGATTGAAAGATAAGGAATTTAACACAAAATGAGAGTTGTCATAGATGCTTTTTGCTGATGACACTGTGTTTTTGGGAGATTCTGAAGAGAAGTTGCAGAGGCTGGTGGACGAATTTGGAAGGGTGTGTAAAAGAAGGAAATTGAGAGTGAACATTGGAAAGAACAAGGTGATGAGGATAACAAAAACAAAAATAGATAATGAAATATTGGATATCTGATTGGAGGGAGGGAGAATGGAGGAAGTGAATGTATTCAGATATTTGGGAGTGGGCTTGTCAGCAGATGGGTCTATGGAAGACAAGGTGAACCATAGAATTAATGAGAGGAAGAAGGTGAGTGGTGCACTGAGGAGTCTATGGAGACAAAGGACATTACCCATGGAAGCACAGAGAGGTAATGTATGAGCGTATAGTGGTACCAACGTTTTTATATGAGTGTGAAACATGGGTGGTGAATGTTGCAGCAAGGAGAAGGAAGGAGGCAGTGGAGATGTCATGTCTGAGGACAATGTGTGGTGTGAATATTATACAGAGAAACCGTAGGGTGGAGACTAGAAGGTGTGGGAGTTCCTATAAGTATTATCCTGAGGGCAGAGGAGGGGCTGTTGAAGTGGCAAGGTAGGGGTCGTCCTAGGAAAGGTTGGAGGTAGGGGGTAAAGGAGGTTTTGTGTGCAACGGGCTTAGACTTCTAGCAAGCATGCATGAACGTGCTAGGTAGGAGTGGAGGCAAATGGGTTTTATGACTTGACGTGTTGTTGGAGTGTGAGCAATGTAATATTTATTAAGGGATTCAGGGAAACTAGTTAGCCGGACTTGAGTCCTGGAGGTGGGAAGTACAGAGCCTGCGCTCTGAAGGAGGGGTGGAGATATGTTGCAGTTTTTGAACTGTGGTGTAGACGCGCCTCTGGCAAGACAGTGATGGAGTGAATGATTATAAAAGTGTTACTTTTTTTTCTGGTCACTCTGCCTCTGTGGGAAAAGGCCCATGTGTTATATATATATATATAATATATATATATATATATATATATATATATATATATATATATATATATATATATACATATATATATATATATATATATATATATATATATATATATATATATACATATATATATATATATATATATATATATATATATATGTGCATATATATGTATATATATATATATATATCTGTTTATATATTTTTATATATATATATATATATATATATATATATATATATATGTCGTGCCGAATATGTAAAACTGGTCAATTAGCAAGAACTCATTTAAAATTAAGTCCTTTTTAAAATTTTCTCTTATACGTTTAAAGATATAATTTTTTCATTAATGTTAATGTAAAAATTTTCAATTTTGCACCAAAAGAATCTTAGAAAACTTACCTAACCTTATTATAACAAGAACAATTTATTTTAGCCTAACCCAACTAAATATATTTTAGATTTGTTTACAATAATTTAATACTAAACAAAGACAGTGAAATATATTTTTTTCGTTAGGTTCAGAATGATTTTGGCGAAATTATTGCATACACAAATTTTAACTTGTCCTATATGGCAAGATGAGCGTTGCTATTTAAGCCAAGATCGCAAGTTCTGCCTATTCGGCACGACATATATATATATATATATATATATATATATATATATATATATATATATATATATATATATATATATATATATATATATATATATATATATATATATATATATTTATATTTATATATAATGGGGTCCACCTCTGGTGTAAATTGTGGGACCCATAGCCTCGGAGAAGTGGATAAAAAGGCTTCAAGGAAAAATATTTGGATTTCTTACTGAAGCCGTTTGAATATTCCACTTCTCCTACCACACCATCTTTTCATATTTTTTTTTAACAATATGAATATTTTATTACATAATATGGTACAGAAGATTTAAGAGATACATTGTTGATATAAAGGTGGCATATACGGTACATGTTGTTACGTGTGTATCACCGATTATAAGGCGAAAATCTCATCCAGCTCCTCAGAGCTGGGTCGCATGCCCAAAATACAGCAGGCATTACCCCTTTGAACAGCCGCACTGAGCCGCTGGAACAGAAAACTAACTGCCCTGGGATCCCTAGTTACCCTGATGAGTCTTTTTCCCAGCTCCTTAAGGAATTTAGATGCACTCTTTCCCCATGAGCCAAGGGTCTCTGAGCCTATGGGAACAAACATATAATGATGGGCAAGTTCACCATATTTTCTAGACTTTTGGGACTCCCTGAAGCTGGCAGCTGCCCCTCCTTCCTCCCTGGTGTATTGGAGATAGGTATCAGCCAAGGTAGATGCACATGTATAGTCCCACACCACCTGCTTCCCATCTGTCCAGGCTTGAAGGGTGATACCATCTGGACGCTTCTGGCTGCCATCAGATCTGCATAGTTGGAGTGGCTCCCTTACTGCTGGGCATCCAGCTGTTGTGAGGCTCCTCTTGATAATGTTATTGACCTCCTCATGTCTTGCAATCTTTCCCTCGGATTTACGGCACACAAGACCATGGTACCCGAATCGGTCTGCTGCTTCACTGCCACAAATACACCTGTGTTCGGCGAGAATAGGGGCGGCAAGTCGAAGGGCAACACCGATGCGGATGGTCTGTGGGTCGAGGCGTGTGCCAAGGCTGGAGTTGGGAACAGCCAACAGAAAGTCCCCAGCATGAGGGGCTCTCACTGCCAGGAGGCGGGCTCTATCCTTCCCTGACACTGAAGCATTGTTGAGGCAATATTTTCCACTATTGGACCATCCCAGTGCGATTGTTTATAGTTGTTGGGGGGAGCAGGCCTGGTTTCAGAGCCCTTTAGATTATCCCAGATCATTGCTCCGTCAATGAATTTTTGGTCCTGGACTCCAATCTTGTCCCTAAGATGTTCAGGGAGAATCGCTGCTACAAGCTCTCTGGATGCAATACACGAGGACAGAAAAGCAGGTAACGCAATCTGTGATGACTTGCGGACACCAATGCCTCCTAGTCTGACTGGAAGTGTAGCTTGGTTCCACTGCCCGTCTTCTAGAGTAAGGTTAAGTACTTTCGTAAAAATCTGCCTCAGAATACTGTCATATTCGTGCAGTATAGGGTTATCATATGAAGGTGCACATCTTAGGAAATATGTCAACCTGGGCAGACTCAAGCACTTTGTGAGAAGGTACAAGGCATCGTGGGTGTCCAGATTGCCTATTCGTTGTTCCATTCTCCTTAACTCTTCCAATTTCTTCCTGAGAATTGTGTCAATGGCATTGCTTCCCAGAGGTGCTCCTAGCAAGACACTATTTGTGGGGGCAATGACTGCTGCTCCTGGTAGTTTTGATCTCACTGCATTTATCACTTGTTGACTGACTGAGATGATTTCACATTTGGATGGATTCAGGATGAGACCCATTTCCTGTCCCCGTGTCATTACCTGTGTAAGGTCATGTAGGAGGGACTCCTTTGTACCTGCTAGTGTGCCATCATCTAGGAACCAGATGTTTAGCTCGCTGGTCAGTCTGACTGTCATTTCCCTAACTGCTATACAGAAGAGAAATGGTGCAAGAGGATCTCCTTGTTGGACACCCTCCGATGATGTGATTTCATGCTCTCCAAAGAGAAGCATTGATTCCTTGCTATACCCAGCTGAAACAAAAGGGAAGAGACCAGGGAAATGTTCTTGTACTGCTGCTAATACCACGTCTCTTTTCAGGAGATTGAACGCATTCTTGAAATCTAATTTTACCACTGCATTGTCCTCAGGCAGGTTGTTGATATACGCCCTTGTTGCATGAACTGCTGCTTCACTTCCTTGAGAGACCCCAAAGCCAAGCTGGTTTGGTTGAAGCATCATGGCTGCCTGTGCACGAATACTTCGGACAGCAGCTTTGGATACGAGGCGGCGTAACGTGTTGCCTACTGCAATTGGCCGAATTCCTCCACCCTTCTTTTTAAGTGCACAAAGTGTTGCACCAAAAAAGAAAGGTCTAATTTCATCAGGAATCAGACCAGCCAAAGAATTGTTGACGAACCTTGTGATCTCTGAAAGCAGTGTCTCTGCAATTTCCCCAATAACTGGATTAACCATTTCCTTTAAATGCTGTGGCCTTATTCCAGTGTAACCCCCAGCAGAGCCAGATGGGAACGACATTATTGCTTTGTAAATGTCTGAGTCTTCCACAATAAATGGTTCCATAGTGGGGACAGAGGTGTTGGAACTGTTGGTGCCACTGGTTTCCCTGGCAGGGTGCTTTCCTCTAAGTGCTTCAGCAGTGTCAGCATCCCTGGGAGCAACTGTATCTTCACTGGTAATAATTCTGATTGCCCCCACTGTGTTGCCCTCTTCAATTTTCTTACTCACCTGGACTCTGACTTTTTCACTGTCAGTAGAGTGAGTGGGGGTTCTGCCTCTCCCTTTTTTGTGTTGATGGGGAAGGCGAATGAGGTTATCAACTCTAGGAAAATCTCTTAAGGATTTAATTATCATTGAGGCTAGCCTCTTTCCCCTTCTTTCCGGCACAGCTAAGCAGACATTGCCAAAAAGTAGCAAGTTGTGCCATGCCTTGATGGTTGGTGGAGCATTTAAGATAGTGGAACCATCGTTTACTTTTTTCAGGAGGTCTGTAAGTTTCCCAGCTGGGTGTGGACGGGCTGCTTTCGGAATATGTGTGAGTGTCCTCGTACCTGTTGCTTTAATTGCTTCCAAGAGATTGTCTGATGAGATGAAATCTGTTGGAGTGGGTTCAGGTGCCTGAGGTGGCTATGGATCATCACTTTCCACAGGAGGACATCCTGAACCAGGGCAACTACCGTGTTTGCGGAGGAAACCATTAGAGTTAAGACAACGAAGCTGTAAGCATGACCGACACTTGCCTCTCCTAGTATTGCCAGCCGTGCCATTTCCCTGGCTGCTTGCTTCCTCCTGGTTGGCATCCATCTCCTAGACTAGACAACAGGAGTGGAATATGACATGCTGTGTGGGTATGGTGCGTGGAAGGTAGTGAACTTGACCGTGGTGGCCTGGTGGAGTTTGAGGGGCTGGGAGGGGAAGGGAAAAACTTCCCCTGGGAATTAGGTGGGGGAGGCACAGGTTGAGTGGGGTTATCCCGGGGAGTACAATACACATGGACTTGCACACTATATATTGTTCACACTGTCTTACAATACACATAACTTTATTTGTTTCCCATGTACACTATGAACAATGTGGGTATGGGCACTGCTGAACCAATGTGTTCACTCACCATCTAGTTACACATCCCACCTCTTCCACCCCCGTGACGTGGGGGAGGATGCACTGACTGGTCACTCCCTCGTGGCCTGGTGGTTAACGCTCTCGCTTCACACGGTGAGGGCCTGGGTTCGATTCCCAGCCAGAGTAGAAACATTGGGCGTGTTTCTTTCCACCTGTTGTCTATGTTCCCCATCAGTAAAATGGGTACCTGGGTGTTAGTCGACTGGTGTTCGCATCCTGGGACACTGACCTAACGAGATGCTCAGCATAACAAAGTGGCTTTCTATGTAGTAGTATGTCATTGTTGTCCGCTAGGACTGTAAACCATGTACATGTACTTGTAGTAAATAAAGATTATTATTATTATTATTATTATTATAACATATGCCTCTAAATAGTCCATGCATCGACACAATCATTTCCACGTTAACTGGAAGCATGGTGCATGGTGCTGGATATAGATGTTTTTATAAGAGCTTTTCGAGGTTTGTATGAACGATAATCTTGGCCGGTACTCATACACAGTGTAGGCCTTATACTCCCCCACCCCTCCACTGGCCGTCTTCCTCACTACCACCACTCACCAACATTCACAAACTGCACAACACTTCCACAATTTACCTTGAAACGGTGCACTGAAATGTCTTCTCGCTTCACTGGAATCTTCCCAGTGTATTCACAATAAGTCCATGGTTGAAATATCTTGGTGAAATTTTTCACCATGTTCGTCACTAACTGCCCCACAGTTCGCTGGGAAAAAAGTCTAAATGTGAGTAAAGAAAGTGGATTTTAAGTGACATGTTACTTCTCATGTTTTTGTAAGCCTTGATGAGGTTTTCCACGAAGTCTTCATAGTTGCCTTCCCTTCTGTTTCCAAGAAATCCCTTCGCCACTAACTGGAATGCTTCGCAAGCAGCTTTCTCCTCCCCATGAAGGTCTGATTCAAAGTCACCGTCTTTAAGAAGCTCTTGAATCTGAGGACCATTGAAGACTCCCTCTCTTATCTTAGCATCGCTCAGTGATGGGGAATTTTGATGTTAAATTCTTGAATCCCTGACCAGATTTGTCCATAGCTTTTACAAAGTTTTTCATGAGCCCCAGTTTTGTGTAGTGGTGGTAGCAAAATTTTGTTTGGTTCAATGAGAGGTGGATGTTGAACATTTTTCATCCCAGGTTCCAGTGATTGACGAGGTAGCCAGTCTCTCCTGATGTAGTGGGAACCTCTTGCACGGCTTGCTCAGTGAATATTTATCATAAGTTTAAAAAGTGTTTGACTAAGAAAATCACCTGCCTTTCAACTCAAAATATAAACTTGGACATGACAACCACCTTCTATGACTGCTGGAACAATGATGAAGGTCAGTGAGACTGTGAGTGTGGTAAGAAACACACTGCCACAAGCCTGTTGGAACTTGTTGTGACACGTAGATGTATACTGAAAAGTAGAGCTAACAATCAATTTTAACCATGATATTCATTATCAGTGACCTAAAATTGGTTGGAAATTGCTACTCTGGTCTCGGAAACATTTTGGTTGTTAATCAGTATGTGTGTGTATGTGTACTCACCTATTTGTACTCACCTATTTGTGGTTGCAGGGGTCGATTCATAGCTTCTGGCCCCGAAACTTCACTGATTGCTACTAGGTCCTCTCTCTCCCTCCTCCATGAGCTTTATCAAACCTCGTCTTAAAACTTTGCATGGTTCCTGCCTCCACTACATCACTTTCTAGGCTATTCCACTTCCTGAGAACTCTATGACTGAAGAAATACTTCCTAACATCCCTTTGACTCATTTGAGTCTTCAGCTTCCAATTGTGACCCCTTCTACTGTGTCCCATCTCTGGAACATCTTGTCTTGGTCCACCTTGTCTATTCTGCGCAGTATTTTATATGTCGTTATCATGTCTCCCCTAACCCTCCTGTACTCTAGTGTTGTCAGGCCAGTTTCCTTAGCTCTGGAACTAGTCTTGTTGCAAACCTTTGCACTTTCTCTAATTTCTTGATGTTGTTGACCAGGTGTGGATTCCAAACTGGTGCTGCATATTCCAGTATGGGCCTGACGTATATGGTGTACTGATTCTTTAACGATTCCTTACTGAGGTACCGGGACGCTATCCTTAGGTTTGCCAGACGCCCGTACGCTGCAGTAGTTATCCGAGTGATGTGCACTTCAGGAGACGTGCTCGGTATTATACTTACCCCAAGATCCTTTTCCTTGAGGGAGGTTTGCAGTCTTTGGCCACCTAGACTATACTGTGTCTGCGGTTTTCTTTGTCCTTCCCTGATCTTCATGACTTTGCATTTGGCAGGGTTAAATTCCAGGTGCCAGTTGCTGGACCAGGCTTGTAGCCTGTCCAGGTCTCTTTGTAGTCCTGCCTGATCCTCGACCAATTTGATTCTCCTCATTAACTTCACATCATCTGCAATCAATGACACTTCTGAATCTATCCCTTCAGTTATGACATTCACATATACCAAAAACAGCACAGGCTCTAGCGGGCTATCCCCTGTGGAAACCCACTTGCCACAGGCGCCCACTCTGACACCTCATCAAGTACCATGACTCGTTGTTGCCTCCCTGTTAGATATTCTCTGATCCATTGCAGTGCCTTTCTTGTTATGTGTACCTGATCCTCTAGCTTTTACATTACCCTTTTGTGATGAACTGTGTCGAAGGTCTTCTTGCAGTCGAAGAAAATGCAGTCTATCCACCCCTCTCTCTTGTCATACTTCTGTCACATTGTCATAAAACTCCAGTAGGTTTGTGACACAGGATTTTCCTTCACTGAAACCGTGCTGGTTGTCGCTTATATGCTTGTTTCTTTCTAGGTGCTCCACCACTCTCCTCCTGATGATCTTCTCCATGACTTTGCATACTATACTCGTTAGTGACATAGGTCTGTAGTTTAATGCCTCGCGTCTGTCCCCTTTTTTAACCCTTTGAGGGTCGACAGGCCCTCTCCGAAACTCGTTCTCAGGGTCGGCCAAATTTAAAAAAAAAAAAAATTATTTTCTCTTATGAAAAGATAGAGAATCTTTTCCCGATCATAACGACACCAAAAGTTTGAAATTTGATAGAAAACTTACGGAATTATGCTCTCGCAAAGTTAGCGGTCTCGGCGATGTTTACGGATCGGCGATTTTGCCCACTTTGAGCCCCATTTTCGGCCAATTTCACTGTACTAGTCGACAAAAAACATGAATATTTCGCTAGAACTCCATTTTTTCTATCGAATGGGTGCAAGAAACCACCCATTTATAAATTCAACTATCCAGTACAGTGGTCAGAATTTAGCAATTTTGCCAATTTCACACAAATTTCAAAAGATGCCAATTTCGGAATAGGGTCCAGAATAAACAAGAAAGATATTCCTGGCACTAAAATGACATTTCCTCTAGTCATTAGTCACGTCTCAAGGCCCCTCTTATATTCTTTTGCTTTCCACTTTGAATTTTTATTCTCACAAAAAATATAAGATTTACTGTTATGCAGACTACTGCATTAGTGTAAAAAATGGTATAAATATTATTGGTGCACTTGTGAAAGAATATTAGACTCACCAGTTGACGTGTATTGCACGCTTGGCACGATTTGTTTACTTTTGAAGTTTGGTAAAAATCGAATATTTCTGCTACTTTGAGCTCAATTTCAAGGCACCTTTCATTGTAAAACCAGTCAAAATCATCTCAATTTCAGTAATATGTCTTCCATTCTATAAAATGAGACCAAGAAAACTAGAATACAACAATAAATACTATACGAAAATACACTGCAAAGTCGCTGATTTATTAAAAAAAAATGGAAAAAGTTTTTTTTTTCTCATTATGCACCGTGTGCTGCAGGATTTTTTTTAGACTGTGCACACTGACCACATAGACCCATTCTTTCATATGAAGGCCTACCAGCTTTCTCCCACTAGATTTGAGGTCGCTAGAATTTATGAGTACTAGTACGTCAAAAACCCCTACGCGTAAGACGTACTAGTACGACGAAAACCCTCAAAGGGTTAAAAGTTGCAACTACATTTGCCATCTTCCTTACCTCAGGTAATTGCCTAGTTTCAATGGATGTGTTGAAGATCTTTGTTAGTGGCACACACAGGATCTCTGCTCCCTCTCTAAGAACCCACAGAGAGATGTTGTCTTGTCCCACCGCCTTTGAGGTATCAAGTTCACACAGCAACTTCTTCACCTCCTCTTTGGTTATGTGTACATCGGATGAGGTACACATAACCGAAGTCCACTACATCACTTGCTAGATTATTTTACTTCCTGACTACTCTATGACTGAAGAAATACTTCCTAACATCCCTTTGACTCATCTGAGTCTTCAACTTCCAAGTGTGACCCCTTGTTTCTGTGTCCCCTCTGTGGAATACCCTGCCTCTGTTCACCATGTCTATTCCACGCAGTATTTTGTATGTCATTATGATGTCTCCTCTAACCCTCCTGTCTTCCAGTGTCGTCAGGCAGATTTCCCTTAACCTTTCTTTGTAGTACATTCCCCTTAGCTCTGGAACTAGCCTTGTTGCAAACCTTCGCACTTTCTCTAATTTCTTGAGGTGCTTGACCAGGTGTGGGTTCCAAACTGGTGCTGCATACTCCACTATGAGCCTGACGTACACTGTGTACAGTGTCTTGAACGATTCCTTACTGAGGTATCAGAACGCTATTCTCAGGTTTGCAAGGCGCCCATGTGCTGCAGCAGTAATCTGGTTGATGTGTGCTTCCGGAGACGTGCTCGGTATTATGCTCACCCCAAGATATTTCTCCTTGAGTGAGGTTTGCAGTCTTTGGCCCTGGTCTATACTCTGTCTGCGGTCTTCTTTGCCCTTCCCCGATTTTCATGACTTCGCATTTGGCGGGGTTAAATTTGAGTAGCCAGTTGCTGGACCACGTGTCCAGCCTGTCCGGGTCTCTTTGGAGTCCTGCCTGATTCTCATCTGATTTAATTCTTCTCAATAACTTCACATAATCTGCAAACAGGGACACTTCTGAGTCTATCCCTTCCGCATATACCAAGAGCAGCACTGGTCCTAGGACTGACCCCTGTGGAACGCCGCTTGTTGCCTTTCTGTCAGGTATTCTCTGATCCATTGCATTGCCCTTCCTGTTATATGTGCCTGATCCTCTAGCTTCTGCACTAGCCTCTTGTGAGGAACTGTGTCGAAGGCCTTCTTGCAGTCCAAGAAAATGCAGTCAACCCACCCCTCTCTTTTATGTCTTCTGTTACCTTGTCATAAAACTCCAGGAGGTTTGTAATGCAGAATTTGCCTTCCATGAATTTGTGCTGTTTGTCATGTATAATCATGTTCCATTCTAGGTGCTCTATCACTCTCCTCCTGACAATCTTCTCCATGACTTTGCATACTATACACGTCAGTGACACTGGTCTATAGTTTAGTGCCTTGTTTTTGTTTCCTTTCTTAAAAATGGGAACTACATTTGCCGTCTTCCATACCTCAGGTAGTTGCCCAGTTTCGAGGAATGTGTTGAAGATCGCGGTTAGTGGCATACACAGCATTTCTGCTCCCTCTCTAAGAACCCACAGTTAGATGCTGTCTGGTCCTATGGCCTTTGAGGTGTCAAGGTCACTTAGCAGCTTCTTCACCTTCGCCTCAGTTGTGTGTATGTCATCCTTGGTAAATTCCTTCTTGATGTCCCCCTCTGTTCTGTCTTCCCAGAGTCCTTCCTTTCTCCACTGTATATACTTAAATCTCATGATGAGCTCCTCACATACCTCTTGATCGTTTCTTGTGAGTTCCCCACCTTCTTTCCTCAGCCTGATCACCTGGTCTTTGACTGTTGTCTTCCTCCTAATGTGGCTGTACAGCAGTTTCGGGTCAGACTTGACTTTCGGTGCTATGTTGTTTTCATACTGCCGCTG
This sequence comes from Cherax quadricarinatus, assembly GCF_038502225.1. Taxonomy (NCBI): domain Eukaryota; kingdom Metazoa; phylum Arthropoda; class Malacostraca; order Decapoda; family Parastacidae; genus Cherax; species Cherax quadricarinatus. The sequence continues at coordinate 31,331,586 of NC_091312.1, forward strand.
GGCCTCCCTCCTTATCTGTGCATACTCGTTTCTGGCTCGTTGACTAATCTCCTTATTTCCCTGGATCCTTTGCCTTCTGTACTTTTTCCATTCTCGAGTGCACTTAGTTTTTGCCTCTCTACACCTTCGGGTAAACAATTGCTCATTCTGGTCTTCCCATTATTTCTGTTGCCCTTGGGAACGAATCTTTCGTCTGCCTCCTTGCATTTTGTTGTTACATATTCCATCATTTCTTTTTACTGACTTTCCTACCAATTCTCTGTCCCACTGAACCTCCTGCAGGAAGTTCCTCATACTTGTGTAGTCCCCACTTTCACAGCTTAGCTTTTCCCATTCAACTCTTGTTACCCTCTCCACTTGTAACTCTACTATGTATTCAAAACTCAGAACCACGTGATCACTGGCTCCAAGGGGCCTCTCGTATGTGATGTCCTCAATGTCTGAACTGCTCAGTGTGAACACGAGGTCCAGTCTTGCTGGTTCATCCTTTCCTCTCTCTCTGGTATTGTCCCAAACGTGTTGATGCATGAGGTTTTCCAGTACCACATCCATCATCTTGGTTCTCCATGTCTCCAGGTTTTCCCAATCGATTTTGGTTCTCCATGTGGCTCCAGGTTTTCCCAATCGATCTTCCTGTGGTTGAAATCGCCCATAACCGGTAACTTTGCTCTGCCCGAGTGAGCTCTTCTTGCTAACTCCGCAAGTGTGTCCACCATCGCTCTGTTGCTCCCTTCATATTCCTCTCTTGGCCTCCTGCAGTTCTGTGGTGGGTTATACATCACTGCTATGACTACCTTGTGTTCCCCAGACTGGATTGTACCTACTGTGTAATCCCTTTCTCCAGTCTCGTTCATGCCTTCCATTGCCTCAAATCCCCATCTGTTTTTTATAAGCAGTGTAACCCCTACACCCTCTTCTCCTTCTATCTTTCCTCAGAATCGGATATCCCAGTGGGAAGATTGCATTAGTTATTGTCCCGGTGAGTTTTGCTTCTGTGACTGCTATGATGTCTGGAGACTTCTCATTGATTCTTTCATGCCACTCCTCATATTTATTTGTTATTCCATCCCCATTCGTGTACGAAACCTTCAACTTCTTTTCTAATGCTGTGGTCCTGGGAGAATATTGGGGTTGGGGGAGCAGGAGCCCTGGTGGGTGCCTATGGGGGGTTGTGGTGGGGTGGGGTCAGAGTGCCCATAGGGGGTTGCTGTAGGGGTGGGGTTTGTGATGTGGGGGGTGGGGACAGAGGGACCAGTGTGTGGGTTTTGGTTTGGAGTGTTCAGTTGCATTGGGTTGTTATAGTTGGAGTCCTTCTGCGGGTGTTTGTGGCGGGTGAGTCTGCTCTTCCACCTGGGTCTGGGTTCTGCTTATCTTTATCATTGCCTCTCATTCTTCCTTTCCTCTTTGTATCCTCCTTTCCTCCTGTGTTCTGTCTCGATCGAGGTATACTCTCTGATACTCCGGTTTGTCCCTCAGTCGTGCTTTCTCCTGCAGGATCCTAGGTCGAGCTGATTCTGCCTTGAAGATTACTTTGACAGGCCGTTTTCATCCACTTGCAAACCATCCAATTCTCCGAAAATTTGTCACCTGGGTCATGTCGTCCTCGCCTATTGCCCTCATGATGCCTGCAGTTGCTTTACTCTCCTACTGTTTTCTTCCATCATAGGTTTTCCCTATGATGTATGTGTGTGTGTACTCACCTAGTTGTACTCACCTAGTTGAGGTTGCGGGGGTCGAGTCCGAGCTCCTGGCCCCGCCTCTTCACTGATCGCTACTAGGTCACTCTCCCTGAGCCGTGAGCTTTATCATACCTCTGCTTAAAGCTATGTATGGATCCTGCCTCCACTACATCGCTTCCCAAACTATTCCACTTACTGACTACTCTGTGGTTGAAGAAATACTTCCTAACATCCCTGTGATTCATCTGTGTCTTCAGCTTCCAACTGTGTCCCCTTGTTACTGTGTCCAATCTCTGGAACATCCTGTCTTTGTCCACCTTGTCAATTCCTCTCAGTATTTTGTATGTCGTTATCATGTCCCCCCTATCTCTCCTGTCCTCCAGTGTCGTCAGGTTGATTTCCCTTAACCTCTCCTCGT